>NW_021244821.1:0-404 GCF_002162155.2 Triticum dicoccoides | reverse complement strand
TATGTCACGGCATCCCCTAATCGAATCCCTCTGCCGTGCAATCGAAACAGCAGCTTGTATCTGAACCAAAATTGGCATCTTTTTCTTCTTCTCATGGTCATGGGTAATGATTTATCTCCGGACATGATGGATCGATGTAGCCATTTATAATCCAATTATGTGCACATGATGGATAGATGTAGGCTTTTTATAATCCAATTATGTGCAATCGAGACAGCAACATGCATCTGTTTCCTCTCCAAGCTACTACTACTACTGCTGCTGTAGTAACAAGAGCAAGATTAATAAAATTGCTTACTTATCATCTAGCCTCACCTGAAAATCCTGACGTATTGTATTAATTGCTGCTTGTTGCAACAGGACTGCATCCAAATCATCTCATTAGGCTAGGCAACCTTAGTTTC
>NW_021244820.1:0-658 GCF_002162155.2 Triticum dicoccoides | reverse complement strand
ATAGCTGCTACAAGTCTTTTGAAAAGTTTCAACCGAGGAACGGCAAACTGATGATGGCGAGCGGCGGCGACGGAAGCTGCGCGGTGGTGCAACTCGTGACGGCGGCGCCACTGATTTTGCTGCAACCGTTATCACTGTTTGCTATGACCGGCGGGGTATTTTGCTACATCAATTCATGGCGGAGCTTTGACTGCCGACGGCAGCGATGATGTTTTTGCTGGAATCGTGGTCGCTTTTTGCTACAACTAGCGAGATATTTTTGCTACGTTCCTTCGATGGTGCGACTGGTGGTCGTCATTCCTAGAAACTCATGCGGCGAGCGGCGAAAACGGGGGCAGCGGGTGGCAAACCGGAGCGCTGCAACCATGGACCATCAACGACGGGAATTTCATCCGGTCAACGGGGAAGTAGCAACTGAGTCAATGACAGATCTGCAACCTAAATTGAGAGCGGGGAGAGGTTCTTCGCCGAGCACCGTCCTCGGAGATGACGCAGCCTGGCCGTCGCGACCGAGCGCGCCATGAACGGCAGCTTCTGTTCCTGTGAGGCTGCGACAAGCTGCGGCGGGGATGATGCGCTTCCGAAGGCACTGCCGTTGACCAGTATAAAGACAAGGGAAGAAAGAAAACGATGTGGGGGACGAAATCAGACGGCTGTG
>NW_021244819.1:0-3625 GCF_002162155.2 Triticum dicoccoides | reverse complement strand
TGCTGGGCAACTTTTCTATTGATCTACAGCAAAAAGAATCAACACAAAAGCACATTTCTGTGATTTACTAAAATTATTCTTATGTGCGCAAAAGTTTCTGTTTTTCAGCAGAATCAAATTAACTATCACCGCAGGTTATCCTATAGGTTCTACTTGGCACAAACACTAATTATAACATAAAACCACATCTAAATAGAAGCTAGATGGAATTTTTATTACTAAACAGAAGCAAAAAGCAAGAAATAAAAATAAAATTGGGTTGCCTCCCAACTAGCGCTATTGTTTAACGCCCCTAGCTAGGCATAAAAGCGAGAATAGATCTACGTAGTGCCATAATAATAAGATAGATCATGAAAACTCATTTCATATTCTCTACGTTCAGAAGCAAGTTTTCGTTGAGGCAAGCAAAAGTAATCAAAAGGGCTAAATTTAATGGGACAGAAATCCCCAAGATCAATCTCGGGAGGTATAGGTTCCTCCTTTGGCCCTTCATATTGCACAACCAATTCATCATTATAAGCATTCTTTTGGCAGAACTTCGTGAGACTATACTCAAGAGAATATCCTAGATCATTATTTTGAATAGAAAAATCATTATTAAGTTCGGAAATTCTATCAACTAGAACATTGGTAGCAACCTTTTTTCTAAGGTTTTCATTAAAAGCAACATAGTCTAAAGATTGAAAATGCATTATTTCCTCTTGATCAAAGAGGATTGCCTCTATGGGAGGACGGCCAGCGTCCACCCTATAGTGCGCAAATATTTCTTTGGCCTCTTTTATTATGAATCTGAACTCATGTGCCAAAAAGATAGTAGCGGCACGCTTAACAGAAGAATTCTCAATATTAGAAAATTCTAGGAAAATTCTTTGTATGCAAGGGTGCATGTGCATAAACTGCCTTTCAAGTTCAACAATAAGCATGGCGATAGCATCCATAAGACTACTAGTTCTATGAAGAATAGAACCACCCATAGAGGGTAAAGCACCAGCACAAGTAAAGAAACCTTGAATAACCTCTTTTCCAATAATATTACCACTACCGATTAAATTTTTTTTGTATGTAAGATAGGGGGTTCTTCAGCAGGAGCATCACAATTTTCCATGTTATTATTATTGTCCATATCGATGACAATTTCCCCAATTTCAGACATAACGGAGGAAAATGCGAGGAGCAAGAGAAAGACGGAGGCAAACGGAAAAGAGAGGGCGAATAAAACGGCAAGGGTGAAGTGGGGGAGAGGAAAACGAGAGGCAAATGGCAAATAATGTAATGCGAGGGAGATGAGTTTGTGATGGGTACTTGGTATGTCTTGACTTGAGCGAAGACCTCCCCGGCAACAGCGCTAGAAATCCTTCTTGCTACCTCTTGAGCACTGCGTTGGTTTTCCCTTGAAGAGGAAAGGGTGATGCAGCAAAGTAGCGTAAGTATTTCCCTCAGTTTTTGAGAACCAAGGTATCAATCCAGTAGGAGGCTCCTCAAAAGTCCCACGCACCTACACAAACAAACTAGAACCTCACAACCAACACGATAAAGGGGTTGTCAATCCCTTCACAATAACTTGCGAAAGTGAGATCTGATAGATATAATAAGATAAGATAAATATTTTTGGTATTTTTATGATATAGATTGGAAAGTAAAAGATGCAAATAAAAGTAGATGGGAAACTTATATGATAAAAGATAGACCCGGGGGCCATAGGTTTCACTAGTGGCTTCTCTCAAGATAGCGTAAGTATTACGATGGGTGAACAAATTACTGTCGAGCAATTGATAGAAAAGTGCATAGTTATGAGAATATCTTGGCATGATCATGTATATAGGCCTCACGTCCGCAACAAGTAGATCGAAAAAATTCTGCATCTACTACTATTACTCCACACATCGACCGACTCCTGCCTGCATCTAGAGTATTAAGTTCATAAGAACAGAGTAACGCATTAAGAAAGATGACATGATGTAGAGGGATAAACTCATGCAATATGATATAAAACCCATCTTTTTATCCTTGATGGCAACAATACAATACGTGCCTTGCTGTCACTGGGAAAGGACACCGCAAGATTGAACCCAAAGCTAAGCACTTCTCCTATTGCAAGAAAGATCAATCTAGTAGGCCAAACCAAACTGATAATTAAACTTGATCATAAACCCACAATTCATCGAATCTCGACAAACACACCGCAAAAAGAGTTATATCGAATAGATCTCCAAGAAGATCGAGGAGAACTTTGTATTGAGATTCGAAGAGAGAGAAGAAGCCATCTAGCTAATAACTATGGACCCGAAGGTCTGTGGTAAACTACTCACAACTCATCGGTGAGGCCTTGGAGATGATGTAGAGGCCCTCCGTGGTCAATTCCCCCTCCGGCGGAGCGCCGACGAAGGCTCCAAGATGGGATCTCACGGATGCAGAAGGTTGTGGCGGTGGAATTAGGTTTTCGTGGTGCTCCTCGATGTTTTCAGGGTACGGGAGTATATATAGGCGAAGGAAGTACGTCAGTGGAGGAAAGAGGGGCCCATGAGGGTGTGGGCGTGCCCACCCCCATAGGGCACGCCGGGCACCCTCGTGGCCGCCTCGTTTGCAGCTTGACGTCCACTCCAAGTCTCCTGGATTGTGTTTGTTCTGAAAAGTTCGCTCCTTAAGGTTTCATTCCGTTTGGACTCTGTTTGATATTCCTTTTCTTCGAAACACCGAAATAGGCAAAAAAAACAGCAATTCGGGTTGGGCCTCCGGTTAGTAGGTTAGTCCCAAAAATTATATAAAATTGTAAAGTAAAGCCCATAAACATCCAAAACGGGTAATATAATAGCATGGAACAATATTAAATTATGGATACGTTGGAGACGTATCAGGCATCCCCAAGCTTAATACCTGCTCGTCCTCGAGTAGGTAAATGATAAAAACAGAATTTTTGATGTGGAATGCTACATAGCATAATTCTCAATGTAATTTTCTTTATTGTGGCATGAATGTTCAGATCCAAATGATTTAAGACAAAAGTTCATATTGACATAAGAAATAGTAATACTTCAAACATACTAACAAAGCAATCATGTCTTCTCAAAATATCATGGCATTAGAAGGTTCATCCCTACAAAATCATATAGTTAGGCTATGTTTCATTTTCATCACACAAAATACTCCCATCAAGAACAACCCCGGTTTGAGCCAAGCAATTGGTTCATACTTTTTAACGCGCTTCAGCTTTTTTCAACTCTCACGCAATACATGAGCGTGAGCCATGGATATAGCACTATGGGTGGAATAGAATATGATGATGGAGGTTGTGTGGAGAAGACAAAAAAGGAGAAAGTCTCACATTGACGAGGATAATCAACGGGCTATGGAGATGCCCATCAATTGATGTCAATATGAGGAGTAGGGATTGCCATGCAACAGATGCACTAGAGCTATAAATGTATGAAAGCTCAACAAAAGAAACTAGTGGGTGTGCATCCAACTTGCTTGCTCACGAAGACCTAGGGCATTTTGAGGAAGCCCATCATTGGAGTATACAAGCCAAGTTCTATAATGAAAAATTCCCACTAGTATATGAAAGTGACAACAAATGAGACTCTCTATATGAAGAACATGATGCTACTTTGAAGCACAAGTGTGGAAA
>NW_021244818.1:0-1532 GCF_002162155.2 Triticum dicoccoides | reverse complement strand
GGCACCTTCACTTTGAGGCCCTGAAGCGTCTAAGTGCCAAGGAGATGGTGCGAGGCCTGCCATGCCTCGACCATGTGGAGCAGTTCTGCGACATCTGCGTGCTGACGAAGCAGAGACGACTCCCCTTTCCCCAACAGGCGGGTTGTAGGCCAAGGAGAAGCTGGAGCTTGTGCACGGAGACCTGTGCGGCCCGGTGACGCCAGCCACACCAGGAGGTCGACGCTACTTCCTGCTGCTCGTCGATGATCTCTCCCGCTACATGTGGGTGATGATCCTCGACAGTAAGGGAGAAGCGGCGGACGCCATGAGGCGTGCGCAGGTTGGTGTGGAGGCGGAGAGCGGCTGCAAAGTGCGCGTGTTGCGCACTGACAACGGCGGCGAGTTCACGGCGGCTGAATTCGCGTCGTACTGCGCCGATGAGGGCATCCAGCGCCACTACTCCGCGCCATACAACCCGCAGCAAAATGGCGTCGTCGAGCGACGCAACCAGATGGTTGTGGGGATGGCTCGGGCTCTCCTCAAGCAGAGAGGGATGTCAGCTGTCTTCTGGGGAGAGGCGGTGCTAACGGCCGTCTACATCCTCAGCCGCTCACCTACTAAGGCACTCGACGGCAGGACTCCGTACGAGGCCTGGCATGGGCGGAAGCCGGCGGTCTCTCATTTGCGGGTCTTTGGCTGCCTTGCGTTCGCCAAGGAGCTCGGCCACATCGGCAAGCTCGACGATAGGAGCACTCCGGGAGTCTTCATCGGCTACACGGAGGGCTCAAAGGCCTACCGCATCCTCAACCCAAAGACACAACGTGTGCGCACAGCGCGAGACATCGTGTTCAACGAAGGGCGAGGGTGGCAATGGGACAAGGCGGTGGACGACGGCTCGACGTCAACGTATGACGACTTCATTGTCGAGTACGCCCACTTCAAGGAAGCTGGGGGAGCAAGCAGCTCCTCTTCGTCGGGCATGTCTACCCCGGCCCCCAAAACTACATCGACTCCGGCGCCTGCTACGCCGACGACACCGCAACCGGCAACGCCACATACTCCAGCCCCGGCGGTCACCACTCCGGGCTCGTCTTCATCAGCACCAGCTCACGCAGAGCATAACCCGATGAAGTTCACTTCCCCGCTCACTCACGACGAGGAGCGTATCGACGCGTGGCATGACGGCGAACCGTTGCGGTACCGTACGATGGATAATCTGCTCGGCGACCAGCTAGTGCCGGGACTGGTGTCACGTGATCTGGAGGCGCAGCTACAGCTCGCGTGTGAAGAGGTGAACCACGGTCCTTTGCAGAGGCCGAGAGAGACGCGGCATGGCGCGCCGCGATGCAGTAGGAGATGGATGCGGTCGAGCAAAACTGCACCTGGGAGCTCGCTGATCTCCCTCGTGGTCACCGCGCAATCACCCTTAAGTGGGTGTTCAAGCTGAAGAGGGATGGAGCCGGCGCCATCATCAAGCACAAGGCTCGCTTGGTGGCCCGAGGCTTCTTGCAGCAGGAAGGAGTCGACTTTGACGACGCTTTCGCTCCCGTGGC
>NW_021244817.1:0-1089 GCF_002162155.2 Triticum dicoccoides | reverse complement strand
ACATCAACCGTGTGTGTAACCGTGATGGTCTCTTTCCGGCGGAGTCCGGGAAGTGAACACGGTGTTGGAGTTATGCTTGACGTAGGTTGCTATAGGATCACTTCTTGATCATACTTTTATCGACCGTGCTTTGCCTTCTCTTCTCGCTCTCATTTGCGTATGTTAGCCACCATATATGCTAGTCGCTTGCTGCAGCTCCACCTCATTACTCCATCCTTCCTATAAGCTTAAATAGTCTCGATCTCGCGGGTGCGAGATTGCTGAGTCCTCGTGACTCACCAGATACTTCCAAAACCAGTTTGCAGGTGCCTATGTTACCGAGCAGGCGACGCTTCCAAGCTCAAGGAGGAGCTCGATGAAGATCTTGCCCTTTGTGTTGTTTCGTTCTAGTTGATCAGTAGTGGAGCCCAGTTGGGGTCGATCGGGGACCTTTGTCGCATTTGGGGTTCTTCTTTTATTTTGGTTCCGTAGTCGGACCTTGATTGTATCTGTATGATGTAATGCTTTATTCATGTAATTGTATGAAGTGGCGATTGTAAGCCAACTATGTATCTCTTTCCCTTATGTATTACATGGGTTGTGTGAAGCTTACCTCACTTGCGACATTGCTTTCAATGCGGTTATGCCTCTAAGTCGTGCTTCGACACGTGGGAGATATAGCCGCATCGAGGGCGTTACAAGTTGGTAATCAGAGCCTTCCCCGACCTTAGGAGCCCCACTGCTTGATCGTTTTTAGCGGCCGAGTTGTGTCTAGAAAAATGTTTTGAGTCATTTAGGAATTATATATCGGAGAGTTAGGAATTCTTTTTACTCCCCAGTCTCTTCATCGCTCTGGTAAGGCATCCTGACGTAGAGTTTTGACTCTTCTCTTCTCAAATTTCACTAAATTTTTTTTAGGATCACGCGGGTATCTTGGAATCGTTCCGATGGTTTTATGATGAGAACATTGTCTTGGTGCCTCCTGTCAGGGGTTTAGTGGAAGTGTCCCGGGGAGTTGAGCTCTGAGGTGTTGTCGTCATAATTTTATCGTTGCAGTTCTGGAATACCTGAGTTTAGTACGCCGACATCGAAAATCTCTTTTATGCAGTT
>NW_021244816.1:0-1010 GCF_002162155.2 Triticum dicoccoides | reverse complement strand
CACTTAATGAGAAAATTTCAGTCTATAGGATAAAACTTTTAATTATCAAAATTAACTAACAGAAAAATAAATCTAATTTAAGAAAATTGTACATTAGCTGTAATTTTAATCCATATACCAAATAAGCTATTGCATGGTGTACATTAGGTACATGCTTCAGTTTTAATTTATATACTAAAGATAGTCTACCCAAAACTTAAGCTAATATAATAACAAAAAATAATGATACAAGAAAGATATAATAACAAAAAATAATGATACAAGAAAATAAAGGAGCCTACGTACGCATTGTTCTTGGGGGTGACACTGTGGGCGGAGCCAAAGTCCGGCACACGCGTCTCTATGCCGGCTAGGTTGCGGTAGTCGTCGAGGTCGGAGTCGAAGACGAGGCTCATCTGCTCCACGAAGCAGGGCAGGTAATCGTGGTTGACGATGGCCCAGGTGTCGTTCCACAGCGGGAACCACCCCTGGCCCTTGAGCGCGCCGCAACGGGGCAGCGACGGATCGTAGGCGTCGGTGAGCCGCGCCTCGAGGTTGGAGCAGCTGAAGCCGGGGAGCAGGATGATGGGGCGGTAGACGTTGAGCTGGCTGGCCCCGCCGCCGTTTGCTGGCGAGAGGTAGTGGCGGAGGGGAGGCGGGAGGAGGAGGAGCAGCAGAGATAGCAGACGAAGGAGCGCCGTTCCCATTACGATCATGGTGGCGACAACGTGAGTGGTCACTGGCTCAATGGCGGAGCTGCAGGTGTGGACATGGTTCTTTCTTTCTAGTCAGCCTGAAGCAGATATGTTGGCTGAGACTGCTCACAGGAAAAGTCCGGCGCTACGGAAATATCTAATTTTGTGCGAAAGGCACTCGATATAAAGGTAAGCAGTTTTGCTAAATCTCAGTCGACTGAAAGTCTCAGTTGATCCTATATTCCTTTAATCTTGCAGGGATTCATACAAAAAGATTCTCTTTAGTTTTCCTTTTTTTTTCTTAAAATATCACTTGATTGGGACTTGATTAAGTCT
>NW_021244815.1:0-1332 GCF_002162155.2 Triticum dicoccoides | reverse complement strand
TCGAGAGGACCGAGCAAGAGCTCGGCCTTGCCAAGCGGCAGCTCGAGGAGAAAGAAGGTAAGAAATACCTTACAGAAAAAAGTGCCTATAGAGAGGCGCGATTGCAAAAAATAATAGGATTGCACTGCTTATTATAGGGGCCATGACTGAGGTGGCGACCCTGAAGCAGGCGCTGTCCGAGGCCGAAAAAACCCGGCCACGGAGCGCACCGAGCGAGAGAAACTTGGGGCTCAGGTCGGCGAGGTGCAGCAAGAGCTTCAGGCTCTCATGAAAAAACATGAGAGTTTGGAGCTTGAGTCAAAGACCCAAGCGTCCGAGCTCGCGGCGGCCCTTGAGACTGCCAAGTCTGCCAAGGCCGAAGCCCAAAAGGCCCTCCAAGAGATGGAGGAGGTGAAAAGGATAGCAGCGGGTAAGGCATTCTTTATGCAAAGAAGAAATATAAAAGTAAACTACTTGTTACTTACCCGAATCCGGAGCTCTCCATGGGCATTCGCAGATCTTCCCCGCAGCGTATCCGACGCTGCCGCATTCTACCGAGCTGAAGAGGGCAGCTCGATGGAGAAGGTGTTCTGGTCTCAGTATGCTGAGGCCGGACACCCTGTGCCCTTAAGCGACCAGCTGAAACAGTTGGTCGAGCTCCACAAGGCGGCCGAACAAGCCATGAAGGGCTTCATAGTTCGGCTGTGGCCCGGAGAGGCCCTGTCTGGGAGCTACTTCGGGCTAGTGCGGCGGCTGGTGGAGGCCTGTCCACGGCTCGAGGTCATCAAGCGGTCCGTCTGCATCGAAGGAGCCCGTAGGGCCCTTGCCCGTGCAAAGGTGCACTGGGGTAAGCTGGACGGTGAGAAGCTTGTGAGGGACGGGTCGCCGCCGGGGAAGGAGCATCGCAAGCCTGAGAACTACTATAAGGATGTTCTTGCGGGTGCCCGCCTTGTGGCGGATGAATGTACCAAGGATGTAATTTTTGAATGAACTCGCTCGTGTTTATCCTGTGCGCTGAAAACTTGTTCATAGGCGCTAAGCAATGCTTGTTGAATTTAAAATATTATTTTCTGTGCGGCCATTTATCAAAAATTGAGATATGGCCAGTCGTCGGCTTTTGCCCCCATGCCACTAGTGTTGGGGTGTTCGGGATAGACCTGAGCGCTCTTTTTCCCATAGTTGGGTCCTTCGAGGGAGGCGCTCAGCACAACGAACCAGGCAATTGGACTATAGTGCTTGAACACTCTCACTTAGCCATAGAACTTTATAATTTTAAATTTCGGCGAAGCCCCTAGTTCGGAAGATCGAGTTCGGGGCGCTATCCATGCCTTGGCCGGGGTTATCCAGCTCCTC
>NW_021244814.1:0-611 GCF_002162155.2 Triticum dicoccoides | reverse complement strand
TAGTAGTAGTAGTAGTAGTAGTAGTAGTAGTAGTAGGAACATGAGTACTCCAGTATTGTATAGAGGAAATAGGTCCCCCGTGCTAGCATGCCTGTTCACTTCATCGTTCAGGTATCATCCATATTGCGAGCAGAACCAAATTCTCGTGCATGCCCAATCAACGCCCTGCTGTGATGCATGCAGTGGTTGTTTTGGTGCATCAAGGACGGCATGCAGATCGTTCCACACTTGAGAAGAGGAAAAATGGAAAGGTAGAACGCGGCAGCAGAGGACGAGAACGCTGGCTAACGAGGCTGGGAGGGGATCGAGCAGGAAGTTAATGCTCCACGCCTAAAGGTTTTGGGAAAACCTAATTTTCATAAGGTGACTTATACTCACCTAAACGGAGGGAGTATTCCTTAACCAGAGAATGTTGTGTCTCCCACTCACGCGCTAAAAAAAACCATGGCACATCTTTTTATCTGTTTGCATAGGTCCCACCTATCAGGAAGGATGGGCACGTACACGAACAGGTATGACTCATTAGTCTACCCGCATAGCCTTTTCGTTTAGTCAACCTAGCCGTCTAATCAACTGCCTCCACGCCACTTCTCCCATTTACTTCTCCATCG
>NW_021244813.1:0-1560 GCF_002162155.2 Triticum dicoccoides | reverse complement strand
TTGCTTTGTTGAATTTGCGGTTGCATCGTCGTGTCTAGTTGCTGGTCTTAGAGTCTAGTCTTTTAGAGTTTCGAGTTCTAGTCATAAGTTGTCACGCCGCCGCCGCACCATCATCATCGCCCCTGCCATCTACCACCACCGCTTATCCGCCACCGCTTCGAATCCATATCCATATACCACCACCGCTGTCATATACCACCACCGCTGCCGTCTACTACCATATATCCACCACCAATTCGAGTTCTTGTCATATTAGGTTTGTTTTCGAGATCCATCTAGATTCCGATTCGTGTTTCCTTGCCGGAGTAGGTTTCGGAAAAAAAAGGAGTCCGGAAACCACCCTCCGTTTAGGCCCAAAATTTTTCGAAAACGCATTTTTCAAAAAAAATTCTGGCTATCCTATTTTGAGGTGTTTCTGAGTGTTTTGAGGCAGGTGCCATTATAGGAAGTTTTTTTGACCCATTTCTAGTTTTTGGGTCCGGGCAGTCGAAAAAAAAATTGGTCAAAAAAATTTCGTGCCCATCCTGTCAGTTTGACCTAGGAAGAGTTTTGAGACACTCGCCATTATAGTGATTTTTCGCAAAAAAAAAGCAGCGCAAAAAAAACAGCGCAAAAAAAAGAGCGAAAAAAAAAATCCAGAGTGTGCTTTTCCCTTGTTTACGTGTCGCGCCGTGATTTTGTTGGTGTTCTAGGCTCGTGTCTCTAGCACAATCTAGCCTAGGACCAGCACAGTACCGTCGTTGAGCGTTTATTCAACTTTGCATCTCTGAATTGATTGTTGCTGACCCTTTTTGCTACCATATTATAAGCCTTCCCAGCTCCACATACATCTACGTCGTGCGTTTGACTCTCCCTGGTAATCGCTCTATCCAAGCTTTGAGAGTTTTTGACTACAACGGTTGCCGATCACCGCCTGCTGCTGGGTAAGAACTGGTAAGAATTTGAGATTTGCTTGACGGATTTGTGACACCCACCACCACCTCTTGTTAGTAGTCTGTAGGATCATATTCTTGTGTGTTTCTATTGCTGCTAACCATGCCAGGATCACAAGCCGACGAGACTGACTGGGAGAACCTGACGAACAAACAGCTACATGATAAATTTCAGCAAATGATGAGTGGACAGGTGCAAGATGTGCTAAACAGATTTGACGAGGCCATGGAGAAGATAGATGGCATGGAGAACACGTTCGAAACAAAGCTTGATAGCAAGTTTAATGAATTGCTCGCGCATTTACCACCACCGCCGTCGGCTGCACCTATCGCACCTCTGCAACACCAACAACAACGCATCCTTCCGAATCAGTATGGACGAGCGAAGCGTGTTCCTATTGAGGATGGCCAAACTTCTGGTGCTGCTGTTCCTGTTATTGATGCTTCTTTGGCTCCTGCTACTGCTGCTGCTGGTACCCAGGAGGATGATGAGTATGCGGGCAATTATGAGGATGAGGTTGATCAAAATAAGAACTACGTGCACCCACCAGCACCACCACCAGCAGGTCGACCTCAGGTATATATTCGTAATGGTAGGCCTGCACCACCACCTCAGGTACGAGATGAT
>NW_021244812.1:0-2731 GCF_002162155.2 Triticum dicoccoides | reverse complement strand
AGGTGGGCACAACCCACCAGGGCGCGCCTGGGCCTCCTGGCGCGCCCTGATGGGTTGTCCCCTCCTCGGGACTCCCCCGGGTGCAACCAGGGCCCGTTGTGTTCCTTCTGGCCCATAAAAATTCATCATGGAGTTTCATGGCATTTGGACTCTATCTGATTTGATTTCCTGCAATGTAAAAAACATGCAAAAAACAGCAACTGGCACTTGGTACTATCTCAATAGGTTAGTACCAAAAAATGACTATAAAATTATTATAAATCATCCAAGATTGATAATAAAGCAGCATGGAACAATCAAATATTATAGATACGTTGGAGATGTATCAGCATCCCCAAGCTTAACTCCTGCTCGTCCTCGAGTAGGTAAGTGATAAAAACAGAATTTTTGACGTGGAGTGTTGTTTATCATGTCATATCATATTCTCTCTTTATAGCATGGACATTTGGACTTTTATGTGATTCAAAGAAATAGTCTTGTTTTGACATAATAATTTAGATACTCAAGCATATCAACAAGCAACCATGTCTTTCAAAATATAAACGCTAAAATAAGTTATCCCTAGCCCATCATGCTCAAACATTGATCCATTCATGAAACACACTCGAATATTAGCTACATCCAATAGTTACTCACGATCATAGTGCCTCCTAGTTGGTGCTTTTTATAAGAGAACATGGAGACTCAATTTCAAAAATAAAAATTTCATAAAGTAAAAAAGAAAAGCCCTTCGTAGAGGGAAGTAGGGATTTGCAGAGGTACCAGAGCTCAAAGCGAAAAAATTAGAGATAAAAACATTTTGGGAGGTGTATCCATCCCACTCACAAAAATGACTTAGAGCTCCCAACACTTTCCATGCTAGATATATCATAGGCGGTCCCCAAATAGAAAATAAAGTTTATTCCTTTTTCCACCATTCTTTCACTTTCCATGGCTAGCCGTATCCACGGTTGCCATCCATACCAACACTTACAAAGGAATTTATTATTTTACAACATAAAGTAAATAATTCTTTTTCATTTCGGGACTGGGCATCCCTAAAACCTTTGCCTTACTATCGTGCAATGACAAGTGAATAAACACTCATCGTGAGAATAACACATCTAGCATGGAAAATACTAGACACCCCTCACCGCTCCGCGAGCGAAACAAACACACAAAAGAGAAGTTTATTTTGAAAATTAGAGATGGCACATGCAAATTTTCTTAGAACGGCAAAAGAATACCGCATATAGGGAGGTATAGTGGACTCATGTGGCAAAACGGGTTTAAGGGATTTTGGATGCATAAGTAGAGATCATACTTGGTGCAAAATGAAGTCTAGCAAAACATTGGGAAGCGACCAACCAAGAAACGAATAATCTCGTAAAGCAAGCATTAAGCATAAGTAACACCGAATAATGCACCACAAGTAGGATATAATTTTCATTGCATGATTATTGACTTTCGTACTTGCAGAGGGAATCACAAACCATAACACCGATATTCTTACTAAAGCATAATTACTCATCAATATAACTCACATATCACATCATCATATCTCAAAACTATTACTAAGAATCAAGTTTATTTTGTCCAATGATCTTCATGACCTTTTCTTTACTTTATCCTTCTTGGATATCTATCACTTTGGAACTAATTTTCACGTGTTGCTTTTCATAAGCTCAAACAAATATAAGTAAAGATCATGAGCATAAAAAAAATTCTTTCTCTCAAAATAATTTAAGTGAAGCAAGAGAGAATTTCTTCAAAATTATACTAACTCTCAAATAAATCTAAGTGAAGCAAGAGAGCATTTCTTCAAAAATACTAAAGCACGTCGTGCTCAAAAATATATAAGTGAAGCACTAGAGCAAGTCCATAGCTCATAAAAGATTTATGTGAAGCATAGAGAGCAATTCTAACAAATCGTGATATAATTTTGGCTCTCTCAAATAGATGTATTAAGCAAGGATTGATGAATTAGAAAGCGAAATAAAACAAGCAAAGACTCATATCATACAAGACGCTCCAAGGAAAACACATATCATGTGACGAATAAAAATATAGTTTCAAGTAAAATACCGATAGTCGTTAGAAGAAAGAGGGGATGCCACTCGGGGTCATCCCCAAGCTTAGTTGGTTGCTATTATTTTTGATAAAATCTTGGGATGTCGGGGCATCCCCAAGCTTAAGTTGTTCTATCCTTCTTTCATCCATCGTAAGATAACCCAAAACTTGAAAACTTCAATCACACAAAACTCAACAAAACCTTCGTGAGATCCATTAGTAAAAGAAAGCAAACCACTACTATAAGTGTTGTGTTAAACCAATTTATATCTTGTTTTTGTATTATATCTATTGTATTCCAACTTTTCTATGGCAAAAACTCATCAAATAAAACCATAGAGCCATCAAAATAAGCACACAACACAAAGAAAATAGAATCTTTCAAAATAGAACAGTTTGTAGTAATCTAACACTTTCCAATACTTCTGTAACTCCAAAAATTCTGAAAAAATTATGACGACCTGGGTAATTTGTATATTAAACTTCTGCAGAAATAATCAACTTAAAAGTACTCTTTTATTAAAAAACAGACATGTTTTCGTGAGCGCCAAGTTTCTGTTTTTCTGTAAGATCAAACAACTATCACCCAAAGTAATCATATAGGCTACTTGACACAAACACTAATTTAAACACAAAAAACACAATCATAACAGTAGCATAATTTTTTTATCACACAAGAACA
>NW_021244811.1:0-396 GCF_002162155.2 Triticum dicoccoides | reverse complement strand
GTCGATGTGTGGAGTAATAGTAGTGGATGCAGAATAGTTTCGATCTACTTGTCACGGACGTGATGCCTATATACATGATCATGCCTAGATACTCTCATAACTATGCACTTTTCTATCAATTGCTTGACAGTAATTTGTTCACCCACCGTAATAATTATGCTATCTTGAGAGAAGCCACTAGTGAAACCTATGGCCCCCAGGCCTCTCTTTTATCATATAAATTTTCCATCTACTTTTATTTGCATCTTTTACTTTTCAATCTATATCATAAAAATACCAAAAACATTTATCTTATCTTATTATCTATATCTAATCTCACTTTCGCAAGTTACTGTGAAGGGGTTGACAACCCCTTTATCGCGTTGGTTGCGAGGTTCTTGTTTGTTTGTGTAGGTG
>NW_021244810.1:0-1362 GCF_002162155.2 Triticum dicoccoides | reverse complement strand
TTATCAGCGGCAACATTCTTGCCTTCCCCCCCCCCAACACAAACTTGTTCACAATTTGTGTTGTACCTTGGTTTCCTTGCTATCCAGCAATTGTTCTTCTTTACCTTGGAGTATTACCGTCCTTTATGTCAAGAATGTTCTGAGATTTGTTCCACCTCTTGAGAACTCTTGACATAGAAATACTTCTCACCATCACCATTCTTTCTTGGTCCCTGTGTTAATTCCAACAAGTGAACGGTGTTGTTTGGATTCTTTCCTTCTAGCAACCCTATCTCTTTGAAGTTAATGGTCGAAAGTTCATTCTTAGGCTATTGATTATTGCATCACCATTCTGACATTGGTCGTGCAACCCAACCCATATTTCGGGCGCACCTTTCAACCAATGTTTAATTGTGTATGTTTTCCTCGAGCATACTTCCTTATATCATTTGATCTGGCTAATGTTATCTCCTTGTTCACATAGTTGTGGAAATCCATCCTTTTTGGAAATGTCAATGGGTTGTCGCTGAGTCAATCAGTCACCTCCTCACCTCTCCTTGATTTAATGATGAACTCTTGTTTCGGAACTCGCTTCCATAGTTCATTTCCTGAAAATCTTACAATATCAACTCGTCAATTGTGTTGCACCGTTTCTTCTCAGGCATCCTGAGTCTGAGGTATCCTGGCACCAATCAGATCTGAATCTCGGTCAGATATGATGGTGGGAACATATTTCCAAGAGTTATAACATTGGCCTTTCTATGACCCGATAAGGTGATGTCATGCCTAGCACACCTGACCGGAGGACCTATTGCTATAATTTTCCTTTTAGCAATGCTATCCATTCTTCCATGAGGAAATTGTAAGACTTATTCTACAAGTTATTCCTGATGGATCCTTCGTGTTTCCAAAGTCTGATCTTCACCTGAAGACCATGTCAATGCTATCTCGAAGCATGTCAATGGTACTCCGATTTTCAACAGGAACATTTGAAGCACGATGCTAAATTTTATTTATCACTTATCCTAACACCGTTGTATGGGTAATATCATGAGATTCCTTCCCCCTTACCTAAATGGTTTTCTACTTTATATCCTGTCATGGATATCTTGCTCTGCTTGTCCTTGGGAAGGATATACCCTTGAAAAATATGTTTAAACATATTTTCCTTTCCATTGTTCTGTTTAATCTGATGATCATATTTTCCTTCCATTGGTTTGTTTAAACCTTTTCTATGATCTATATGATATAAGCAGTAATAATCCACTGCTTGTGCAAACGCCTCGATGTACAACTCTGTCGGTAAGACCTTGTTACTATTGTTGATGACATTCCGGTAACCACCGATGGACGGGAACCTTGCCTATTGGTCCGCCTCGTTTC
>NW_021244809.1:0-954 GCF_002162155.2 Triticum dicoccoides | reverse complement strand
GGTGCAAAAGGTGCACTTCCCAAGGTTACCAAACAAACGTGCATCACGTAGAGCAATAAAAACAACACGTAAATGTTCCAAATGTTCTTCCAAAGATCTGCTATAAATCAATATGTCATCAAAGTAAACTACCACAAATCGTCCAATGAAAGCACGTAAAACTTCGTTCATTAATCTCATGAAAGTACTAGGTGCATTAGTTAACCCAAAAGGCATGACTAACCACTCATATAATCCAAACTTAGTTTTAAATGCTGTTTTCCATTCATCTCCCAATTTCATACGAATTTGATGGTAGCCACTACGCAAATCAACTTTGGAGAAAATTGTAGAGCCACTCAATTCATCAAGCATATCATCTAGCCTAGGAATAGGATGACGATAACGAATAGTAATATTATTAATGCCTCTACAATCAACACACATATGTGATGTACCATCCTTTTTCGGCACTAGAATAATAGGAACAGCACAAGGACTAAGGGATTCACGTATATAACCTTTGTCGAGAAGCTCCTGTACTTGACGCATAATCTCCTTCGTCTCCTCTGGATTGGTACGGTATGGTGCACGGTTTGGCAGTGAAGCACCGGGAATTAAGTCAATCTGATGCTCAATCCCTCGAATAGGCGGTAATCCCGGTGGCACGTCTTGTGGAAAAACGTCAGCGAACTCCTGCAAAATGTTAGTGACAGCAGGAGGCAAAGAGGAAGGCACGTCCTCGAATGAAAATAATGCCTCTTTGCACACAAAAGCATAGCAAACAGATTTGCTGAAATCTAGCTCATCAATATCAGATTTGGTGGCAAATAAACATGCACTTTTCAATTTAATTTCAGAAGCAACACTAGATGGTTTATTATTAGGCTTCATTTGTTGCTCAAATTCTTTTGCCACAATCTGATTTTCACTCTTATTCTTCTCCTGTTTTGCTTTATTAGCTCTATTAATATC
>NW_021244808.1:0-710 GCF_002162155.2 Triticum dicoccoides | reverse complement strand
CAACTCTAAGCAGTAGCAGGCATGACAACAAGCACGAATGAGTAGGCACATCAGGGCTCAAACAATTCCAACTCATGCTAGTGGGTTTCATCTATTTACTGTGGCAATGACAGGTCATGCAGAGGAAAGGGGTTCAACTACCGCAGCATGTAACAGTTGAATCGTTGTTGTCCTAATGCAGTAAAAGAGAGCAGGAGCGAGAGAGTGGGATTGTATCGGAATGAACAAGGGGGTTTTGCTTGCCTGGCACTTCTAAAGATGATATAGCTCTTCATCAGTGTCATTGATCACATCGTCGAAACATACGTCTACCGAGGGGGAACAAATACCGGCAATGGAGAGGAAACACAATCAATGCAATGCAACAATATGATGCATGATCATGACATCGCAATATGCTGTGATTTGGGCTAATGCAACAGAAAGTCATTTCAATTGAAGTGGAATTCAAAACTACATCAAATTCCAACTCCAAACCTATTTTCAAATTTGCCCTAATCATGTTTCATCCTAAACAGTGAGGTTAACTTGCTCAAACATGCATGAAAATGCCATAAACAGAATCCTTGAATTTTTCTGATAATTTTTCATATATAACTTATTTCATTTGGAGTTACAATTGAATTTCTATGATTTTTAAAAGTTTATACTATTTTCTGGAATTTCCTGGTTTATTTTAATCAAGAAAGTGTATTATTGGGTCAGCACTA
>NW_021244807.1:0-1524 GCF_002162155.2 Triticum dicoccoides | reverse complement strand
TGAATCGTAGACATGCTAAATGGGTTGAATTCATTGAGACTTTTCCTTATGTCATTAAACACAAGAAGGGAAAAGAAAATGTTATTGCTGATGCATTGTCTCGCCGCTATACTATGCTTTCACAACTTGACTTCAAAATATTTGGTTTGGAGACCATCAAAGATCAATATGTGCATGATGCTGATTTTAAAGATGTAATGCAGAATTGTAAAGAAGGAAGAATGTGGAACAAGTTCGTCGTTAACGATGGATTTGTGTTTCGTGCTAACAAGCTATGCATTCCAGCTAGCTCCGTTCGTCTTTTGTTGTTGCAGGAGGCGCATGGAGGAGGATTAATGGGACACTTTGGCGTGAAGAAGACGGAGGACGTACTTGCTACACATTTCTTTTGGCCAAAGATGAGACGGGATGTTGAGCGTTTTTTTTCCGAAACCTACTCCGGCAAGGAAACACGAATCGAAAACTAGATGGATCTCGGAAACAAACCTAATAAGCAAGGAACTCGGATTGGTGGTAGATATATGGTGGTGGTATATGGCAGCGGTGGTGGTAGCGGTGGTAGTATATGGATATGGATCGGTGGTGGTATATGGACACGGATTGGTGGTGGTATATGGATACGGATTCGGAGCGGTGGTGGTAGATGGCAGGGGCGATGATGATGGTGCGGCGGCGGCGTGACAACTTATGACCAGAACTCGAAACTCTAAAAGACTAGACTCTAAGACCAGCAACTAGACCGACGATGCAACCGCAAATTCAACAAAGCAAAACCCTAAAAAGATTATGCAAAGGCTCAGACTGGTTCGGATATGATGAACTAACCCTAAATTTTTTTGTGGCTTTTTCGTGGACTGTAGGTATGAAGAACAGACTCGATCTAAACTACGAAAAACTATAAAATCTCACCGAGCAACCTGGAAATCTGATACCACTTGATAGAGGCGAGGGTCCCGATATTTCGATGAGATGATAACTATCGATTTGGTGGAGACGACTTTGACGATCCGACTACAAACGTGCACGACGTTGTGTCTTAGCAATCGCTAAACCAACTCCGAGAGGTTATTGACCACGCCGGAGCACAATCAACCTGACCACGAAGGTCTATTCCTGCAAGCAATCGAAGAACAAGCAAGAATATGATAAAAGCAATCTGAATATTGCGAGTATATATGAAGTATTGATAAAGGTGGGGATCCGTAAGCGGTCTTGGTCTGGTCGTTGGACACAAACGAAGTACACGAAGTTGCAATGGCTAACTTTTAACTAAACAAATCCCAAAGTCTAAACGATGCCCTAAGGGTTGTATATATGGAGGAAGAGGGGGGAATTTCGTGGCCCTTGGTGGAGGGGTCCGAAATCAACCCTATCTCTTGTTTCCCCACACATACGGACTCTAAAAATAGCCTATACTTATGTATTTCGAAATTACATGGGCCTGGCCCAATAATAAGGTGACGCAGCACCTAAAATAGCCTCGGGACGAAATTTATGAAGTTGCATCTTGTATATTTCGTCCAA
>NW_021244806.1:0-1321 GCF_002162155.2 Triticum dicoccoides | reverse complement strand
GGGATCTACATGTGAAGCGGAGTACATAGCTGCTTCGGAAGCAGCAAATGAAGGAGTCTGGATGAAGGAGTTCATTTCCGATCTAGGTGTCATACCTAGTGCATCGGGACCAATGAAGATCTTCTGTGATAATACTGGTGCAATTGCCTTGGCAAAGGAATCCAGATTTCACAAGAGGACCAAGCACATCAAGAGACGCTTCAATTCCATCCGGGATCAAGTCCAGGTGGGAGACATAGAGATTTGCAAGATACATACGGATTTGAATATTGCAGACCCATTGACTAAGCCTCTTCCACGAGCAAAACATGATCAGCACCAAGACTCCATGGGTGTTAGAATCATTACTGTGTAATCTAGATTATTGACTCTAGTGCAAGTGGGAGAGTGAAGGAAATATGCCCTAGAGACAATAATAAAGTTATTATTTATTTCCTCATATCATGATAAATGTTTATTATTCATGCTAGAATTGTATTAACCGGAAACATGATACATGTGTGAATACATAGACAAACATATAGTCACTAGTATGCCTCTACTTGACTAGCTCATTAATCAAAGATGGTTATGTTTCCTAACCATAGACATGTGTTGTCATTTGATTAATGGGATCACATCATTAGGAGAATGATGTGATTGACATGACCCATTCCTTAGCCTAGCACTTGATCGTTTAGTATATTGCTATTGCTTTCTTCATGACTTATACATGTTCCTGTAACTATGAGATTATGCAACTCCCGTTTACCGGAGGAACACTTTGGGTGCTACCAAACGTCACAACGTAACTGGGTGATTATAAAGGAGTACTACAGGTGTCTCCAAAGGTACATGTTGGGTTGGCGTATTTAGAGATTAGGTTTTGTCACTCCGATTGTTGGAGAGGTATCTTTGGGCCCTCTCGGTAATGCACATCACTATAAGCCTTGCAAGCAATGTAGCTAATGAGTTAGTTACGGAATGAGGCATTACATAACGAGTAAAGAGACTTGCCGGTAATGAGATTGAACTAGGTATTAGATACCGATGATCGAATCTCGGGCAAGTAACATACCGATGACAAAGGGAAAAACGTATGTTGTTATGCGGTTTGACCAATAAAGATCTTCGTAGAATATGTAGGAGCCAATATGAGAATCCAGGTTCCGCTATTGGTTATTGACCGAGAATAGTTCTAGGTCATGTCTACATAGTTCAAGAACCCGTAGGGTCCACACGCTTAACGTTACGATGACAGTTTTATTATGAGTTTATATATTTTGATGTAACGAAGGTTGTTCGGAATCCCGGATGTGATCCAGGACATGACGAGGAGTCT
>NW_021244805.1:0-1775 GCF_002162155.2 Triticum dicoccoides | reverse complement strand
AATGCTTCACTTAGATTATTTTGAGAGTCTTAATAGCATGGTAATTTGCTTAAAATCCTAATATGCTTGGTATGCAAGATTAATAATAAAACTCTCTTATGAGTGTGTTGAATACTATGATAAGTTTGATACTTGATAATTGTTTTGAGATGTGGAGATGGTGATATTAAAGTCATGCTAGTTGAGTAGTTGTGAATTTGAGAAATACTTGTGTTGAAGCTTGCGATTCCCGTAGCATGCACGTATGGTGAACCGTTATGTGATGAAGTCGGAGCATTATTTATTTATTGATTTTCTTCCGTATGAGTGGCGGTCAGGGACGGGTGATGGTCTTTTCCTACCAATCTATTCCCCTAGGAGCATGCGCGTAATACTTTGCTTTGATAACTTGTAGATTTTTGCAATAAGTATATGAGTTCTTTATGACTAATGTTGAGTCCATAGATTATACGCACTCTCACCCTTCCACCTTTGCTAGCCTCTCTAATACCACGCACCTTTTCGCCGGTATCATACACCCACCATATACCTTCCTCGAAACAGCCACCATACCTACCTATTATGGCATTTCCATAGCCATTCCGAGATATATTGCCATGCAACTTTCCACCGTTCCGTTTATGACACACCCCATCATTGTCATATTGCTTAGCATGATCATGTAGTTGACATAGTATTTGTGGCAAAGCCACCGTTCATAATTCTTTCATACTTGTCACTCATGAGTCATTGCATCTCCCGGTACACCGCCGGAGGCATTCATATAGAGTCATATTTTGTTCCAAGTATCGAGTTGTAATTGTTGAGTTGTAAGAAAAATAAAAGTGTGGTGATCATCATTATTAGAGCATTGTCCCAGTGAGGAAAGGATGATGGAGACTATGATTCCCCCACAAGTCGGGATGAGACTCCGGACGAAAAATAAATAAAAGAGGCCAAAGAAGCCCAAATAAAAAGAAAGAAAAGAGGCCATGAAAAAAAAGAGAAAAGGCACAAATAAAAAAATGAGAGAAAAAGAGAGAAGGGACAATGTTACTATCCTTTTACCACACTTGTGCTTCAAAGTAGCACCATGATCTTCATAGTAGAGAGTCTCTCATGTTATCACTTTCATATACTAGTGGGAATCTTTCATTATAGAACTTGGCTTGTATATTCCAATGATGGGCTTCCTCAAATTACCCTAGGTCTTCATGAGCAAGCAAGTTGGATGCACACGCACTTAGTTTCTTTTTGAGCTTTCATATACTTATAGCTCTAGTGCATCTGTTGCATGGCAATCCCTACTCACTCACATTGATATGTATTGATGGGCATCTCCATAGCCCGTTGATATGCCTAGTTGATGTGAGACTATCTTCTCCGTTTTTGTCTTCTCCACAACCACCACTCTATTCCACCTGTAGTGCTATATCCATGGCTCACACTCATGTATTGCGTGAAGATTGAAAAAGTTTTGAGAATGTCAAAAGTATGAAACAATTGCTAGGCTTGTCATCGGGGTTGTGCATGATTTAAATATTTTGTATGGTGAAGATAGAGCATAGCCAGACTATATGATTTTGTAGGGATAACTTTCTTTAGCCATGTTATTTTGAGAAGACATAATTGCTTTGTTAGTATGCTTGAAGTATTATTATTTTCTATGTCAATATGAACTTTTGTCTTGAATCTTTTGGATCTGAATATTCATACCACAATTAAGAAGAATTACATTAAAATTATGCCAAGTAGCACTCCGCATCAAAAATTCTGTTTTTATCATTTACCTACTC
>NW_021244804.1:0-615 GCF_002162155.2 Triticum dicoccoides | reverse complement strand
GAAGAAAGAGATGTTTATTTGCTGTCCAAAAAGTTCTCTCACGTCACTTTTGGCCCAAGAGAAGATAGAGTCCAAGTCTCTCACGTTCTGGATTCAGATTCGGACTGCACAGACATATCTGACTCAAAACGCACACAAGTTTTTCATACGGACTCCGAATTGGGTGATTCTTTTTTTGTTGGAAACTAGACTTCATGCACTGTCCAACCCAATTGGAATCACCTTCAAATTCGTCCGGAGCGTTGAGTTGTGGACGAAACAATCTGACGCTGCAGCAGAATCCGAGTCAAACTACAAGTCCAAAGGTGTTACATCACCTCCACTTGGGCCCATTGGCCTTGTACGACCTAGATTTAGTTTTAGGCTGCCTTGGAACGTCCTCCCACCTCCTTGGCCGCCACCCTTGCTCCTATATAAGTAGATCCATCTAGTAGCTTTTCCTTGGGATTTGTTTAGTTAAAAGTTAGCCATTGCAACTTCGTGTACTTCGTTTGTGTCCAACGACCAGACCAAGACCGCTTACGGATCCCCACTGTCAGGACCCCGACTCGATGTCACATCGATCTAGCCTGTAGCACCTCATATCACTTTGCGGCCTCACGCACGGTATCCCCA
>NW_021244803.1:0-1555 GCF_002162155.2 Triticum dicoccoides | reverse complement strand
TTGGGCACCCCAACGTGGTGCGAGGTGGCCGGCAATGGGCGCGTCGTGCGCGGGTTGCCGATGCGGATCTGGGGGAGATGAGAAGGCGAGAGGGCGAAGGGAAGGGCGAGGGGAAGCGCGAGGGGGCAAGTGGGGAGGGGGCGAGGAGGCAGGGCGCAATGGGTCGGGGCGGCGAGGGCGGTGGGGGTTGGCGGCGACGGGGGCGGCTCGGGCACGCCGACGGGGCCGGCTCGGGCATGGGGACGGGGACGGCGTAGTGAGGGGAGAGAGACAAAGGGGAGAGAGGATGGCGTGGGCGCTGAAATCTCATACTAACGGCACAATACTAATGGCGCACCACCCCTCGGTGCGCCATAAGTATATCCATACTAATGGCGCACCCCACCGTGGTGCGCCATTAGTATTTTTTTTTGATTTCTGCTCGAGCCAACATGTTATCTTCCACCTGACCTGATCCACACCAAGTTCCCTCTACTAGCTCGACTGGTCAGCAGCCAGTTCTCACACCAGGAGGTCCTGGGTTCGATTCCCAGGCTCCACAATTTTTTTATGCATTTAAAATGTTGTTTGATACTTATTTGTGTTTAAATATGTTCAAACTTGTTTAAATCATAATAGTAATATTTTTTTATAAGACAATAATAATTTTTAAAAAATTACATCAAACAGTAATGCCGGTGGAGCGGGGGAGGGTGCGCGGGGTGCGGGGGGTCGGCGGCGGCGGTTGAGTAGGGGAGGGGTGCGGGGGGTCAGTGGCGGCGGTTGAGTAGGGGAATTGAGGGTGCGGGGGGTCGGCGCCGGCGGCCGGTGGACCAGGGGGTGCTCGGCGGCAAGGGGGACGGCCGGATCTGGCGAGGTGGGATAGCGATCGAGATGGAGGGGGATCGAGATCGAGTGTCCATGAAATTTAAAAATATTCATGATAGTTCAAAAAGTGCCGATGAAATACAATCGAGAAATGAAGGTTACGATCTAAATACAATCGATCTTAGCTAGCTATCTGTTCACAATCTTCTTGCCCTTCTTTTTCGCAAATGGAGTTCTTCTGTGGAACGGACGTCCTTTAGGTAGGGTGGTCCTACTTCTTCTTGTGGTGTATGCTGCTACTTCATCATCGTCGTCATGTTTGATCCTCGGGTCGCCATACTTGTCGAAGTCTTGCTCATTGGCTACTCCATCCATTCCGATGATCTTCCTTTTGCCTCTCCTCACGACAACACGACTGGGCTTTGACGGGTCGGTAATGAAGAAGCATTGGTCCACTTGGGAAGCCAGTACCCATGGCTCATTTTTCGCGGTGACGTTTGCGCCCGCGGTCTTGGATTTGGCTTCGGGTATAACCATGGTGGTGAAATACCGGTCTTCTTTTAGGACGCTCTTGGCCCATCTGACACGGAACATCGGGACCTTCTCTCCAGCGTAGCTCAGCTCCCAGATCTCCTTGATCCTTCCGTAGTATCTGTCCTTGTCGTTACCGGTGTAGGATTCCATCGTTACCCCGGAGTTCTGATAACCATCGCTCTTCATGTCCTTGGCCTCGGTGTAGAATGTGTAG
>NW_021244802.1:0-2641 GCF_002162155.2 Triticum dicoccoides | reverse complement strand
GCCATAAACCAGATTGGATGGGGAGTGGCGACAGTGATCGCCTGACAGACGGCGGCACTGTTGCCACGACCCCATGACCAAGCCTGCGTCATCAGGAGTGCGGCACAGTGTTCGGCCTGTCCGTGGGACCCACCAATCGGCGGGCCCCAGAAGCCGGCAGGAAGGACGACGGCATGAGAGATAGACGGCTGGGGGCCACGCCCAGTCAGATTACTATTGTACCCCTGGGGGGTAGGCCTATATAAACCCCCAGGGGCACCCATGCAAAGGGTTCGGCCTTTGGTAGAGTTAGACACATAGACAGGGTAGGAGAGAGCCAGCCTAGCTCCCTCCTGCGTCCCGATACAGCTCTAGGAGCACCCTTGTAACCATTTCGCCATAGTGACCATGCGGAGACCCCACAGAGCAGCAGTAGGGGTGTTATCTCCCCGGAGAGCCCCAAAGCTGGGTAAGATTCGCCGGCATGCATGTCTGCGCCTCATCCCGTTTCCAGGCACCGGTGACGTTCTACTCGCCCCCACCATGATAAGCCATCCGTTGGCATATGTCGCACCCAACCCCCGACAGTGATCTGTTAGCAGGTACTCTCAACTTTCTGTATTTCTTACGATCTTCTCCGTGCCATCGCATCGCCTTTGCATGCTCTTTGTTTTGGAACAAACATTTCAACCGTGGTATTATAGGAGCATACCACATTACCTTTGCAGGAATCTTCTTCCTGGGGCGCTCGCCCTCGACATCACCAGGGTCATCGCGGCTGATCTTATAGCGCAATGCACCGCATACCGGGCACGCGTTCAAA
This sequence comes from Triticum dicoccoides, assembly GCF_002162155.2. Taxonomy (NCBI): domain Eukaryota; kingdom Viridiplantae; phylum Streptophyta; class Magnoliopsida; order Poales; family Poaceae; genus Triticum; species Triticum dicoccoides. Next base: position 1,839 of record NW_021244802.1, on the reverse strand, counting down.
TCCTCGTACTCATCGCGGTAGAGGATGCAGTCATTAGGGCATGCATGTATCTTCTGCACCTCTAAACCTAGAGGGAAGACAGCCTTCTTTGCTTCATACGTACTCTCGGGCAATTCGTTGTCCTTTGGAAGCATATTCTTTATCATTACCAGCAACTTTCCAAATCCCTTGTCAGGTAGACCATTCTCTGCCTTCCATTGCAGCAATTCCAGTGTGGTGCCCAGCTTTTTCTTGTTACCTTCGCAATTCGGGTACAACAATTTCTTGTGATCCTCTAACATGCGCTGCAACTTCTTCTCCTCCTTTTCACTTGTGCAGTTTCTCTTTGCATCGGCAATGGCCCGACCTGGATCATCAGCGGGCTCATCTGATGCCTCTTCTTCAGCTTCTTCCCGCATGGCTGGCTCAGCTTCTTCCCCCATTGTCGTATCATCGTATTCAGGGAACCAATGGCCAGGATAGCTATCGTCATCATCTTCTTCTTCATTGTGTTCCGTCATAACCACTCTTTCTCTGTGCTTGGTCCAAACATTATAGTGGGGCATGAAACCACACTCAAACAGGTGGACGTGAATGGTTCTTGAGTTAGAGTATTTGTGACCATTCTTACAGCCAGCACATGGACAAGGCATAATACCATCCGCCCGCTTGTTTGCTTGAGCCGTAATCAGAAAAGTATGCACGCCATCAATGAACTGGGGAGAGCATCGGTCATCGTACATCCATTGCCGACGCATCTTCATTACACACCACCGAATAGACGAAATTAATACAAGTTCATACATAAAGTTCATATAAACACTTAAATGCAACATACAAATAACTCTCTAGCTAAAGAATTTAAATGCCACAACAAATGCGAACAATTGATCCAACAGCATAATGATACCAAGCCACACTATCAATGGCATATTTTCTAATCTTCAACGGAATTTTCTCCATCTTGATCTTGTGATCATCGACGACATCGGCAACATGCAACTCCAATTCCATCTTCTCCCCCTCAATTCTTTTCATTTTTTCTTTCAAATACTCGTTTTCTCTTTCAACTAAATTTAACCTCTCGACAATAGGGTCGGTTGGAATTTCCGGTTCACATACCTCCTAGATAAAAATATCTATGTCAACTTCATGGGCACAATTTGTCATAAACACGAAATGCAACAAATAGTTTTAAAAGAGAATATACCACATCCAAATCATAACACGGACGAGGGCCGACGGGGACGGATATCCGAACCATGGCACTATGTATAACAAACAACATACGGGTAAGATAATTATACAAGTAACTAAATAACTAAATCACACAAACATGATTTTTTTTATATTAAAAAGATAAGAACAAGAGGCTCACCACAAGGTGGTGCCGGCGTCGGGTCGGTGCGGACGATCAACAGTAGTTACGACGGAGACGGGAAGGCACTAAGTAAACCACACCTACATATGCAAACTAAGAGTTATTTTAAGCTCAAATTGCATATAAATCAAATATACTACCACATATAATTCCTTCCAAATTACTAAAACCCACAAATTAATCACTATATAAAGCATTGCAAGAGCTAATCTAGGAATGAGAGATGAAAGTACAAAGTTGCTAACCTTTGTGATCACTTGAATGGATGGGGGCCTTCAAATCTTGACAAAATTTTGGCAAAATGTGTGATGAGCTCGAGGGGAGAAGAGGAAGAACAGAGATGAGAGGGGAAAGGGGAAGAACAAAGCGAGCTCGGGTGGACGAAGGGTTTATGTAGGGCGACCTTTAGTACCGGTTCGTTCCACGAACCGGTACTAAATGTGCTGGAGGGGCCCCAGACTAACAACATCCTGCCACCA
>NW_021244801.1:0-514 GCF_002162155.2 Triticum dicoccoides | reverse complement strand
CAAATTTGAACTACATGCACATTCTCCAGTGCATATAAACTGGTTGAAAAATCAAATATGTGTCCTTGGGTGCATGCTTATGTCCCATGCAAGAAATGGGAATGAATTTCAAACACCCTGCCACCGTCACTCGGCCGCAAACATTGAGATACCTGGTTTTTAAATTCTAGTAAATTCGAAACTCGTATGAAATTCATGAAAATTGGCATGCTATCATTGATAGGCATCAACATGCCGCGGTAAAAAATTTGTCCCATTTGGGGCAGGTTTAGGTATAAGCTTCTCACAACAAGCGTGATGGTTTCGGTAGGGAACGTGCCACCTATGGGGATGAAACGATATCCATTGCCTCTTATTGCTTTCAAATTTATTCGAGTGTCAACATAGAACAACAAGAGTGTTGTGTTCAATTTTGGAATTTTTCGAGGTTCATTTGGACATTTTTATACATTAACTGGGTTTTCCAGGTATTTTATGTGCATAATTCAAATTTGAACTACATGCACATTCTCCA
>NW_021244800.1:0-443 GCF_002162155.2 Triticum dicoccoides | reverse complement strand
GCGCGCGGCGACGGCGACGGGGTCGGGGCCGGCAGGGGCGGCGGGTGCGGCGACGGTGTCGGGGCAGTGGCTCGGCGGCGGCGACGGCGAGGTGGACCAGCCTGACGACGTCGGGGCACTCGGCGGCGACGGCGACGAGGAGCAGAAGGCGTCGGGGCGAGAAGAAACAGATGGATTTTGGCGAAAACTGCTAAGTGCTGTATATATAGCAAGAGCATTGGTCCTGGTTCGTGGCACAAACCAGGACTAATGCCCCCCTTTAGTCCCGGTTGGTGCCACAAACTGGGACCAAAGGCCTCTGTGCTGCCCGCCTCGGGGCCAAAGTTTAGTCCCACCTCGCTAGTTGAGAGGGGCGCGCAGTGGTTTATAAGCCCCACTGTCGCACCCCTCTCGAGCTCCTCTCCACCGCAGGCTTTCGGGCCTACTTGGTATTGCTTTGCCTG
>NW_021244799.1:0-1140 GCF_002162155.2 Triticum dicoccoides | reverse complement strand
GGGAGGACGTCCCAAGGCAGCCTAAAACTAAATCTAGGTCGTACAAGGCCAATGGGCCCAAGTGGAGGTGATGTAACACCTTTGGACTTGTAGTTTGACTCGGATTCTGCTGCAGCATCAGATTGTTTCGTCCACAACTCAACGCTCCGGACGAATTTGAAGGTGATTCCAATTGGGTTGGAAAGTGCACGAAATCTAGTTTCCAACAAAAAAAGAATCACCCAATTCGGAGTCCGTATGAAAAACTTGTGTGCGTTTTGAGTCAGGTATGTCTGTGCAGTCCGAATCTGAATCCAGAACGTGAGAGACTTGGACTCTATCTTCTCTTGGGCCAAAAGTGACGTGAGAGAACTTTTTGAACACAACCTAAACATCTCCTTTTCCCTTATCTTCATATGTGGATTGTACAAATGTCCCATACACCTGCAATTAGACAAAACACAAAAGTGTATGAAGTATTTTTGTTCTGGATAACATAAATAGACTATTAAATAGTTTGCATTAGAAATCACCTAACAAATATGCATGTATGCAATATTTTTGGTCGTATCCAAGGTAGTCATGTTCTCATCAGTATGTGTGGGGAAACAAGAGTTAGGGTTGGTTTCGGACCCCACCCTCAAGGGCCTCGAAATTCCCCCCTCTTCCTCCATATATACAGCCCTTAGGGCGTCGTTTAGACTTTGGGTTTTGTTTAGATCAAAAGTTCGCCATAGCTGCAACTTCGCGTACTTCGTTTGTGTCCAAGGACCAGACCAAGACGTCACAGAACCCCACCTTGATCAATAAAGCTTTCATCTTATATTCGCAATATCCAGATTGCAATCTCAGTTTCTTGCTTGTTCTTCGTTTGCTCACAGGAAACAGACCCTCGTGGTCAGGTTGATCGTGCTCCGGCGTGGTCAATAACCCTCGGAAGTTGGTTTAGCGATTGCTAAGGCACGACGTCTCGCACGTTCGTAGTCGGATCGTCAAAGTCGACTCCCACAGAAAATGATAGCCACCATCTCATCGAAACATCGGGACCCTCGCCTCTATCAGAGGGCTGTTTCCCGACGTGGAGGTTGTCGATGTTGTTGCTGTTGTTGCAGAGGTGCGGCAAGAGCAGCCGGTGGTGGTGGAAAATGCGAAAGCAATTCA
>NW_021244798.1:0-1122 GCF_002162155.2 Triticum dicoccoides | reverse complement strand
CGATGGTTTTGTGACGAGAACATTGTTCTTGGTGCCTCCTGTCTTTAGGGGTTGTGGCAGTGTCCCGGGGAGTTGAGCTCCGAGGTGTTGTCGTCACAATTTTATCGTTGCAATTCTGGTATACTTGAGATATGTTCGCCGACATCGAAAATCTCTTTTATGCAGTTGTTGGTGAGATAACCCCGATAACCCAGTACTGAGGTGAGTACGGGAGTATTGCCATGACTTGTATAACGGATGCTTTTCGAAGGTTGAGGTAGATGATTTCCGAAGGTTTCTTGGTTATGTGTTGAAGGATGGATACAGCTGGATGTAGGATTTGCTAGTTTGGGTGAGATATTATGCTTCCCCTGTATCCCCAACACCTGATTGCATAACCGGAAAATTTCGGGAGTTTCATAGGTGGGAATTCAAGTAGCTCTTAGGATATCTTTTCGACAGATGTATGATATGAAATTGGGGTTCGACGTCTAGTGGTCCGCCTATTCACGGTCGTTTTTACAGTGGTCTCGTTGTGTCTTAAAGAGTCCTTGGCTATGCCGACTCGGGGACGCTTCGTATGTCATGTGCACTGCCTTGTACATGATGGTGCTGTATGATCGAGCCCGTGTAGGCCCCACCACGAAAACTTCGGACGGAATCTCTATCATATGTTTGTTCCGGCTTATTCTGCAAGCCAGTCCTTTGTTTTTGTTTTGAGTTGTGGTATTCGAGTTGCTTCAATGTCAAGTGTTGATTCCATACCTTTCCGAAATGGTGTTCTCATACTCCGATGTGAATACCAATCCTTCTCGACAATCGAGATTGTCATGTCAATCCTTTTCAACCAGCGTCTTTCTCTTCAAGTGGATCCGATCATTTCAACATTCGTAAGATCACCTCTCAGTTCTCTCAACGGTGTTTGTTTCATCCGTCCCAAGTTGTTTTTGTTTTCCCGCCCTCCCACCCCTTTTTTTTCAAGGACTCAGATTTCTTAATCGAGTATCCATTTTATTGATGGGAAGTTTCTCCATTCTTTTCCGTCAATGTTCTTATCCGGTGATTCTCATGAAGATTCTAATGGAGCTTCAAGTTCGTCATTCCTCGTTCTTTTCTTCTCCGGTGGATTTAATTCAAGCTTTG
>NW_021244797.1:0-1165 GCF_002162155.2 Triticum dicoccoides | reverse complement strand
CTCTCTCTTCCCTCCTCCTCGTCCCTCCTCCCTCCATCTCTCCTCACTGATAATGTAGTTTATTTACTGTTTTTAGTATGTGCTTAATTTAGTTTATTTAGTAAGTGATATTTAGTAAGTACTTAATAGAAGTAGTTTATTTAGTAAGTGCTTAATTTTGTTATGTTAGGTTTATATAAGATAATTTAGGGTTTCACTAAGGTATTTTTACTAAATGTTAGGGCTAGAACTAGGATGATTTAGACATAGTTTGTTAGGGCTAGAACTAGAAAATTTTAGTAATAGAAAACTAGGGAATAGTTTTTTTGAATATAAAATAGTTTTTTGAAAAGGATAGAAAACTAGTGAATAGGTATAGAAATTTTTTGTAATTTTGTTTTTCAATATAGTAATGTATTGGAAAATTTAATTATTTTTATATCATTATCACTTTATCATCTGCTATATGAGATTTGATGATCTAAATTTTTTCACTCGGTGGAATATGCAGGCTTTGTAGAGTCGTGTCTCCTTGGAGTAATCATCATCGGGGCTACCTCTAGCTACTTCCTCTACACCCGAGTCGGTGAGCTAAAAGTCCATCTCCTCCTTCTCTAATCCTCGGCGTGTTGAATAGAGTAGAACTATGATTTTGAGTCGGTGAGCTCATGTGTGAATGCTTATGATAATTGATCCGGATGGAATTGCCAGTTAAGCATCGTTTTATGTGGATGGACATCTTTGTATCGCAGGGAAAATCCAAGTGACCTATGTTTTGCCGGAGTGTTGATTCATTTCCATTCCAACAAATTTTAGGCTCTCGATATGTCCTATTTTAGCAAAGGTCATGCCGGATTTTTTCGTGAATTTAAGCATGACTTTTGCTAGAATATGGAGGAAATATCGAGTGCCCCGGATTTGCTAGAAAGAGAATTAAGCGACATTTTTTGAGTTGGCTTTAAGTCTGTCGGGGCTCCATACATGATAGTCAAAAAATCGATGAGGGAGAGTCTACACCATATATGAGAGAAGAAGAATGCCGACTGTAGTCGTGGGGGTCGCTTCTCCTTCTTCTCTTTGTGCTAGACCTTTGTTATGCACTAGGGGAAGAAGGAGTAGCGACCATCATCGACGGTCGAAAATTCGGTGAGGGAGTGTCCACCGTATATGAGAGAAGAAGAATGCC
>NW_021244796.1:0-748 GCF_002162155.2 Triticum dicoccoides | reverse complement strand
AAAAAAAACCGGCTTTCCCCTAAACATCATGTTGTTGATTGAAATTTCGGCTACCCGAGGACTTGTCGGAGGGTGGCACAATATATCATGTTGCAGGTGGAGCGGCTCCTACACCCACAATGCACGACACGTATCAGGCGTATGCTTTCGGAGGAAGCGGAGACGATTACTTGGGCACTTCTAAGTGCCGAGACCCCGCGCCCTTCATGTTTCCTGCCATGCTTCATGTTCACAGAGGCTCGGCATCCCAGGGGAGACTATAGGTAAAGATTAATGGTGGCTACCATTCAAGTTCTCCTATTAATATTAAATACGACGTTGGATTGTGCAATTTTTGTGGGGCAATCCATCACATATGTTAATTGTGTTTCACTTTGAATCTCACTTCTTAAGTCCAGCAATACATTATGTATATGTTCATGATTTTATCGCATTGTGCCGATTTTGTAGGTATGGTCCAATCAAGCAAATTAGCGTATGTATATTGTTGGGCGTCCTACATAAAAATGTAAGAGGAGATCATTTTAAATAAATGTGTCCATAATATTGAAAGCCAAGGACATCCATGCGATCAAAGAACGTTCGGATATATCCTGCATCTCCACAAGTCTTTTTAAAATTTAAATCCAATAAAATTTCTACTACTTTAAACGGTCTGAACGGGGAAGCATGTCATTCTTCCGGAAGGTGAGGCGGGTGCGCCGAGATATGGTGCGCCATTATTAACAAATATTTTTTTATTTTTTTT
>NW_021244795.1:0-420 GCF_002162155.2 Triticum dicoccoides | reverse complement strand
GCCGTCTTTGTCCGGCCCATCAAGTCTTTTTTTACCAAATCCCCATTTTAGTACTCAGCGAAGAATTTACCGAGTCACCGTGTTCTGGTTCTCAACAAACTCAGCTTTGCTGGTAGAATTCAGACCAAGTACCCTGGGCCGAGAACAAAACCCGGCAAAGGCGTCGCCAAGTGTGAAACGACTTTCGCCGAGGTTTTTTGGTACTCGGTAAAGTAGTAAATTCTAGAAGTGTGAACCAAGCGTGACGGGTACGATGAAATGCTTCAAGCATCATGGGAGCGACATGAGGCAGGAACAGTAGGCATAGAGGCTCTCTGGTCCAGGATAAGGAGCATCTCACGCGACATTCAACGGTGGTCTCAAACTGATTCAGGTGATAGTCAAATTAAAATCCTCTGCGAATAGCTTGAACGAGTTCGA
>NW_021244794.1:0-1386 GCF_002162155.2 Triticum dicoccoides | reverse complement strand
TTTGGGTAGCTCTTGGAGGGGCATTCGAGTTTATGCTCTTCGGACGCAAGGACTTCAGTCCATCTGTCGACTAGCAAATCATGATCAACTCTAAGCTATTGTTGTTTTTTCTTGACGCTTCTTGTCATGGCCATAAGCCTGTGTTGAAAATGCTCTTGTTCGGCGGGATCCTCTGGCACGACGAATTCGTCGTCGTCGAGGCTTGCCTCGTCTTCGGAGGGAGGCGTATAATTATCGTCCTCGACCTCTTTGTCTGCCGCTCTCTCATGAGGGCTGGCTTCTCCATCCTCCTATGCTGAATCTTGTTGGAGGGGATTTTCTTCGGCATTCTCCGGAGTATTATTATCTCCCGTGATGGAATCACCGTATTTGTTTTGGCAGGATTTTGAGCGGCGCCGCTGATGCCGGCGCTTAGGCTGTTTCTTGGAGGGGTCATCCTCCGTTGTTCCATCGCCATCTCCTTCTTTTGGGGTGTCCACCATGTATATGTCATACGACGAGGTGGCTTTCCAGGGCCTAATAGGCGCTAGTTCTTCATCGTCTCCTGCATCGGCGTCCATACCGTCGATGTCTTCGGAGTTGAAGTCGAGCATGTCGGTTAAATCGTCGACAGTGGCTACAAAGTGGGTGGTGGGTGGGCTTTGAATTTCTTCATCGTCCGTATCCCAACCTTGCTGACCGTAGTCCAGCCAGGGCTCTCCTGATAAAGAGAGAGACTTCAGTGTCTTCAGAATATCGCCGAAAGGCGAGTGCTGAAAGATGTCTGCGGCAGTAAACTCCATGATCGGCGCCCAATCGGATTCGATCGGCAGGGGCGCGGAGGGTTCGGAGTCCGGCTCCTTGGAGTCACGAGTCTCGCGGGGTGCGGGGCTGGTGTTCGGCTCGATCGCCGTTGGGATCGCAGCCCCCGAGGCGGCGTCCAACCACCCATCCTCGATCGGCACAGTTGGCTCCAAATTAAGGGTCGAAGCCGATGCGGGTGCGGCCTCCAGGGCACCGTTCGGCGGCAGAGCTAGATCATGCTCGTCGTGACAGTGCGGCGCGCTCGGCAGTGGCTCGAATCCGTCGAGGATCAAGTCCCCGCGGATGTCAGCCGTGTAGTTTAAACTTCCAAATCTGACCTGACGGCCAGGGGCATAGCTTTCGATCTGCTCTAGATGGCCAAGTGAATTGGCCCGCAGTGCGAAGCCGCCGAAGACGAAGATCTGTCCGGGAAGGAAGGTCTCACCCTGGACTGCATCGCTATTGATGATCGTAGGAGCCATCAAGCCTCATGGCGACGACACAGAGGAACTCTCAATGAAAGCACCAATGTCGGTGTCAAAACCGGCGGATCTCGGGTAGGGGGTCCGGAACTGTGCGTCTAGGCCGGATGGTAACAGGAGG
>NW_021244793.1:0-389 GCF_002162155.2 Triticum dicoccoides | reverse complement strand
GGAGGTAGAAATCAAGAAAGAGCATCAAGTGTTGATGGTTAACAAGACCACCAGTTTCAAGAAAAAGGACAAGGGAAAGAAAGGGTACTTCAAGAAGACCGACAAGCAAGTTGCCGCTCCCGTGAAGAAGCCCAAAGCTGGACCCAAGCCTGAAACTGAGTGCTTCTGCTGCAATGGAAATGGACACTAGAAGCGGAACTGCCCCAAGTACTTGGCAGATAAGAAGGATGGCAAAGTGAACAAAGGTATATTTGATATACATGTTATCGATGTGTTACTTACTAATTCTCGTAGTAGCGCTTGGGTATTTGATATTGGTTCGGTTGCACATATTTGTAGCTCGAAATAGGATTTGCAGAATAAACGAAGTTTTGCTAAGGACGAGGTGG
>NW_021244792.1:0-1425 GCF_002162155.2 Triticum dicoccoides | reverse complement strand
AAGTGCCCGACGGCCGTCGTGGACGGAAGTTGACGCGCGCCATGGAAAACTGGGCAAAACCACGTACGTGGCACACGCCGCGTACACGGACCCTTACACGGACCCGTGAACGGGCTGTACGTGGACACGGGAAAGAAGTGCCCGACGGCCGTCGTGGACGGAAGTTGACGCGCGCCATGGAAAACTGGGCAAAACCACGTACGTGGCACACGCCGCGTACACGGACCCTTACACGGACCCGTGAACGGGCTGTACGTGGACACGGGAAAGAAGTGTCCGACGGCCATCGTGGACGGAAGTTGACGCGCGCCATGGAAAACTGGGCAAAACCACGTACGTGGCACACGCCGCGTACACGGACCCTTACACGGACCCGTGAACGGGCTGTACGTGGACACGGGAAAAAAGTGCCCGACGGCCGTCGTGAACGGAAGTTGACGCGCGCCATGGAAAACTGGGCAAAACCATGTACGTGGCACACGCCGCGTACACGGACCCGTACACGGACCCGTGAACGGGTATGAGAGGTCCGGGAAAAAATGGCCCATACACCATGCGAACCGGCTCAAAACCAGCTAATGATGGTCAACAAACGGTGCCATGGCAGCGAAAACATGTCTCATGGCAAAAAAACGCTGCCACGGCAGCGTTTCAAAAACAGTGGACCCCTCCTTCACAAACTAAGGGCAGGGGTCCCAATGGGGGCTAAAACCCTCGGGTATAGTAGGGAGGAGGGGTCCTTCCTGGTGGGCGTACGGAACACGGGTGATTTTTCTTAGGGAAAACACCCGTGTTCACGTACGCCCATCCTTTCCCAACGTTGCCTCGGATGTCCCGTCGTTATGCCATCACGAAGGTGTTGGCCCGGTCCCGTGTACGTCTCGTGAAAAATTCTGACCCAACAGCCGAAGGTGGCTCGGGAAACAGGAAAGTACCCCGTTGCGTGCACGATCCGACCGACGGTAAATAGTCGCAACGATGTCCCTCCAATGTCGCCTTCGGAAAAACGTTGCCCCTCGGTGGCAACGTCATCGCTGTCCCGGTCCCCTGTACGTCTCAAGTGAAATTCTGACCCAACAGCCGAATGCGGCTCGGGAAACAGGAAAGTAGCCCGTTTCGTGCACGATAAGACCGTCCGACAACGTTGCACCGATGTCCCGATAAAGTTGCCTTTGGAAAATCGTTGCATCCGTATCTTTATTGCTGCTGGTGTGACACGCGTGATTTGGCCTTGCAGGACGCCTTCGTGCAAGTGATCCTCCCGTGCTATGCACGGGCGGAGGCTTGGTTGGTTTGACCGCTTGTTGGCTACTAAGCGCATGAGTAGCTTTGGACCCGTGTCTGCCGGTAGATCCCCCGTTGTACTGCGGCCGACTACCGGCGCCGTGTCCCGTCCCTCGTGTGGCTTTTACTCGCTGGATTAAT
>NW_021244791.1:0-1145 GCF_002162155.2 Triticum dicoccoides | reverse complement strand
ATATGATTGTTCCTTCAACTACTAGGCATACTATGACAACCACATCCGTTGTTGTCAGGACTACATCACCTCCACCATGTGACACATCGCCCCCGAGAGTGGCTACATCATCTGAGTTGATCATAAGAGGTAATGACAAAGGTACTGATCTTCCATCTCTACATGAGAATGATGAATGCCTTGTCAATTTGAATGCACCATCTGATGAGCTACCCACTACTTTGATCACACCACCTATTTTAGAGGACTACGTTGATAATTTGACTTTGCCATGTGATCAAACAACTGAAATACCAACAATTTTGAGTGCACCCATTGAATTAACTATTGATGCAAAAGAACCAATGTTTAATCATTTTGATATGACCTCTAATCTTGGTGATGATTCTGTATTGAATGACTTATTGCATGTTTGCTTATTTAAGCATGTTGTAGCATGTAAATTTGATGCAAGTAAGGTTTATTCACCAATGTTGGGATGGTTTAATGATGAACATTGTCGATCTTTTGAAATGAATAAGAGCTTCACTTATATGTGCAAACTGAGTTGCAATATTTTCATGCCTTCTACTTCTTGTGCTAATTTTTTGGCTTTAGATTTTATGAACTATGCAAGTTACTCATCTATTCATGTGTCATATATGCAAAAATCAAGGGAAGTAAAAATGGATGACATATACATTTACAACATGTACACCTTGTCTCTTTTGTTAGCCACATTTCAGATTAAGCAACGCCGAGGACCATCAGCACGTGGCATTAACTTTGATTTGCGCAAATCAGGAAATCTATCCTTACGCAAATGTAACCAAACAAGATCTCCAGGTGCAAACACAACATGTTTTCTACCCTTATCTCCAGCAAGTTTATATTTAGCATTCATGCGCTCAATGTTTTCCTTGGTTAACTCATGCATTTTTAAAATCAATTCAGCACGTTGTTTAGCATCAAAATTAACCTTCTCCGAAGATGGAAGAGGCAACAAATCAATAGGTGCATGAGGTAGGAAACCATACACAACTTCAAAAGGGCACATCTTAGTAGTAGAATGCAATGAACGATTATAAGCAAATTCAATATGAGGCAAGCATTCCTCCCACATTTTCTTATTATTCTTCAAAACAGCCCTAAGCGTAGTAGACAAC
>NW_021244790.1:0-440 GCF_002162155.2 Triticum dicoccoides | reverse complement strand
AGAGGTCGAGTTCATACCAGCTTTTCTCATCCCAATAAGTCCATCATATATCATCATTATTGCCTTTCACTCGCACGACCGAACGAAGTGTATAATAATAAGAGTGTACGTGCATTGGACTAAGCTGGAATCTGCAAGCATTCAACTCAAGAGAGAAGACAAGTAATATGGGCTCTAAATATAAATAATCAATCATGCATATGAGAGCCACTAAGCATTTTCAATATGGTCTTCTCGACCCCCATAAGAAAGAAAAGAAAATAAAACTATTTACACGGGAAAGCTCCCAACAAGTAAAAGAAAAATGATAAATCTTTTTGGGTTTTTATTTTAATTTCTACTACAAGCAAGGAAATTAAACTAACTAATTTTTTTGGTTTTTCTTAAGGTTTATCAAACACACAAGAAGAAAACTAGAAAAGGAGATTTAAACTAACATG
>NW_021244789.1:0-805 GCF_002162155.2 Triticum dicoccoides | reverse complement strand
GATTGGGTTGAGAGATTCTTGCTTCTTAAATTTCAGTTTCGAAACTGGATACGAAGATGAGGAGGCCGTATGTTCAATTTTTGTTCACCGAATTAAAATTACAAAACATATGACATGTGGACAGTGAAATAGGGGCACAGTGGTCAGTTCTGCTCCCGTTTGAAAGAAATGTAATTTCAATTCTGATGCTTTTAAAAGAAAATGTAAGTTAAGTTCTGATCCTTTTTAGAAGAAAAAGAAACAAGAGTGCCGCAGGGGCATGGAATGGAAAGGATTGACGGACATGTCCACTAGCATACAATGGTCCTGAAACTTTGCAAGGGCATACAAAGTTTTTACCCCTCATACAAAGCCTGAAACAGTTAGCAATTTAGCAATTTTCAAGAGTCGTTCAACATCAACAGAGTTACTTGATTGTAACATCTGCGCATTATGAAGTGAAACTAAAGCACAAATGTAACCTGATTGCGCATCAAAAGAGTCGGATCATGAAAATCACACTGAGTGCACATACCAACATGTGTAATCTCTTTGAATGCAGAAATAATAGTTATCATTTACTCCCTCCGTAAACTAATATAAGATCTTTTAGATCATTAAACTACTTTAGTGATCGACAAGATCTTATATTAGTTTGTAGAGGGAGTAGATAACAACATGAGCAAGTCACAGCCACGGTACAGCTAGGTAAATTACTTTGCGTGCAGGTGCAGGTAACTGCATATCCAAGTCATGACAAGTCTTTTGCACAACCTTCTGTTGCTAAATTACCATACATAGTGGTAGCTATCAAAACGTGCAGGAA
>NW_021244788.1:0-853 GCF_002162155.2 Triticum dicoccoides | reverse complement strand
CAAGTCCTTGTTCTGATTTTGTCATTATGCCATATGTTCATGTTGTTTTCTAGTGATCCATGCCTCTTTTGAGGATGATCAGTAAGAATGATTTGTTAACATTGTGGTGCTCGATCCATCCATGTCTTTGTTTGCATTTATGGAGCACCCTAGCTTGAGTCAATCGAGCTCTACTTTTGCTATTTCGCTAATCCTGGCAGATTGTTGACTTGTTAGCGATTTTACCGAGGATGTTGCTATGGATCCGTGCATGCTATGTTGGTGTTCTTGCCATGTCTAGCTTCCGTGACATGTGTTCTTGATGTGTGTATGCTGAGTTTGTCATGCCATGCTCTGTAGTGAGTGCATCGAGCTCGTGAACATGCCTACTCTCTAAATGATTTGCATGCTCCAGTTTTTCACTAAGTCTGTAATCTGATTATGTTTTTGCCATGTTCACATGCTTGCAATTGGATTTTCTGATCCCTTTTGGCTCAAGGTCACTAAGGGATTTTTGTTAAGTGCTTTGAGTAGCTTCATGTCATGCCTTGCTATACCATGTTAAGTTCCTATAGCATGTAGTTTTCATGCTCTAAAGTGTGCTACCTGATGTTAAAATTCCAGACTTGTGTTAATTTCACTAAGTCTGAAACCTGTTATCATTTGCATTTTTGCCATGCTTGTTTGAACCTGTTAATGGATGAATTTGCCATATCTCAGTGTTCATCTTTTGTCAAGCATCATGAGTGGATCCCTGCCATGTATTTTTTTGTCATGTTTGAGTATTGTAGCATATTTATCTTGACACAATTAGATGGCTACTTGCTGATTATCGCAGACCGGTGCCATATTTGTTTTGCTTGCCATTTTCAAA
>NW_021244787.1:0-1859 GCF_002162155.2 Triticum dicoccoides | reverse complement strand
TATCCGCGAGATCCCATCTTGGAGCCGTTGCCGGCGTTCTGCCGGAGGGGGAATCCACCACAGAGGGCTTCTACATCAACACCATAGCCCCTCCAATGAGTTGTGAGCAGTTTACCACAGACCTACGGGTCCATAGTTATTAGCTAGTTGGCTTCTTCTCTCTTTTTGGATCTCAATAAAATGTTCTCCCCCTCTCTTGTGGAGATCTATTCGATGTAATCTCTTTTTGCGGTGTGTTTGTCAAGATCCGATGAATTGTGGGTTTATGATCAAGTTTATCTATGGATAATAATTGAATCTTCTCTGAATTCGTTTATATGATTGAGTTATCTTTGCAAGTCTCGTCGAATTATCGGTTTGGTTTGGCCTACTAGATTGATCTTTGTTGCCATGGGAGAAGTGCTTAGCTTTGGGTTCAATCTTGTGGTGTTCTTACCCAGTGACAGAAAGGGTTGCAAGACACGTATTGTATTGTTGCCATCGAGGATAAAAGATGGGGTTTATCATATTGCTTGAGTTTATCCCTCTACATCATGTCATCTTGCTTAATGCGTTACTCTGTTCTTATGAAATTAATACTCTAGATGCATGCTGGATAGCGGTCGATGTGTGGAGTAATAGTAGTAGATGCAGGCAGGAGTCGGTCTACTTGTTGCAGAAGTGATGCCTATATACATGATCATGCCTAGATAGTCTCATAATTATTCGCTTTTCTATCAATTGCTTGACAGTAATTTGTTCACCCACCGTAATACTTATGCTCTTGAGAGAAGCCTCTAGTGAAACCTATGGCCCCCGGGTCTATCTCTTATCATATTTTCTTCCAATCTACTTTTATTTGCATTTTTATTTTCTGCATCTATATTATAAAATACCAAAAATATATTTATCTTATCATATTATCTCTATCAGATCTCACTTTCGCAAGTGGTCATGAAGGGATTGACAACCCCTTTGTCGCGTTGGTTGCGAGTTCTTTGTTTGTTTGTGTAGGTTCATGGGACTTGTTGAGGAGCCTCCTACTGGATTGATACCTTGGTTCTCAAAAACTGAGGGAAATACTTACGCTACTGTGCTGCATCACCCTTTCCTCTTCAAGGAAAACGAACGCAAGCTCAAGACGTAGCAACGACCACCGGTCTTGTTAACAATTGCCTAGGATAATTCCGCACACCGACTCATCATTATTCCACACTCTCTATTTATAATATTTAGTAATATATTCTTACTTTATGATAACAACACCTACTTTTATTTTTTATCTTTTTGATATCATGCAAAGTTATCCTCTTCATACCCACAACGTAGTATTTCTTGTTTCTAATTGGAAGCAAACGTTCGGTGTACGTAGAGTCGTATCAGTGGCAGATAGGACTTAAGAGAATATTGATCTTACCTTTAGCTCCTTGTGGGTTCGACACTCCATACTTATCACTTCCACCATTGGGAATTGCTATGATGATTCCCTGCACTTGGGGATTATCAAGCTCTTTTCTGGCGCCGTTGCCGGGGAGCAATAGCGTGGGGTTCATATTCTCGTGTGTGCTTGTTTGCTTTCTTCACTAAGTAGATTTTGTTTTTCCTTTTTGTTTCTATTTAGTTGTGGGTGGAACATACAAATTTTGTTTTAAATAATGACAATACAAAAAAATTACTTGCCTCTCATGCCTAAAAAAGTTTTTCAAAAAGAGAAGTGATTGGAAAGTTATGCATTGAAGAAGTGAGGGTTGACCTTGAGCACTTGTGTTCATGCTCAAGGAAAAAATGTAGAATTTTTCATGGAAGTTTCTCTGTAAATAATTATCCCCTTGTATATACCCTTTCTATTATAAAAATAATGTGCCAAGCTTTGTTTTAGG
>NW_021244786.1:0-2088 GCF_002162155.2 Triticum dicoccoides | reverse complement strand
TAGCTAGTCATGCATTAGAGTGTTGCATCATGTTTATTCTTTCATCAGAAACTTGAAATGGGGATGACAGAACCCCCAGTCCCCTCTGAAACCAATTAGGGTTACTAAAATAATTTTTCAATGAACCTGAAATGCCCTTCTAAAATGTCCATCATTTTAGCCTTGGTTCAGAACCTCTGACAAAAGTGGTGCACATTTTTCTAGGCCATCATAGGGTCTTTGAATTAAATCATAGATATTTGAATTTGGGCATTTAAAATAATATAAAATATTTAAATGCTCAAATGTCTCCAAACTGAAATGTTTCATGTTGGAAATATTCCAACTATGGACCAGGAGTAGTTTGGTGATTTTTGGAGTTGTCTAGGTATTTTATTTAACTCAACAAAGTTGCAGAAATATTAAATAAAACAGAAAACAGAAAAAAACTAAAAGGGAGAAGCTTACCTGGGCTCCTCCCTGTTCAGCCCAGCCAGCTGGCCGACCCAGCCCAGCACTGTAGCTCCCCGTCGTCTTCCTCCCCACGCCCCGAAGCTGCTGCGTGCTCGCGCGCGCGCGGCCGCGCGGCCACCTCCTGCTTGCCGACGCCCCCCTGGCCGCGTGGACGACGCCCGCAGCCGTCCCGATCCCCCCCTGCTCTCGCTCACTCTCCCCCGTTTCTCCCTCGCTCTCTCTCGCTCTCGGCCGAACACCACCGTCGCCGCCGTTCGCCGTAGCCACTGACTCCGGCCACCCCTCGCTCCCCCGAGTAGCTCAGAAGCTCCGCCTCGACTCCCTCTTCCTCCCCACCGCTCCACGAGTCCCCGGAAGCCCTGCATCGCCGCCACGTCGCTGTTCCCCTCTTCGGACTCCGACCACCGTCGCCGACGAATTCGCCGTCTCCAGCGCGTCCCCGAGCCCGCTTCGACGCCCACTGCAACCGCGGTGAGCCCCCGAGCCGTTTCCCCCTCTCCTTTCCCTCGTTCCCTCACCGTAGCTGCATCCCCACCTCGGCCGAACCTCCGCCGTCGCCAAGCTCGCCGTCGACGCAGCTCCGGTGACCATTTGGTCACCCCGGCGAGTCCAACGCGTTCACAGAACCCAGTAGAGCATCCCTAGCGCCTCACCTTGCTCGACTTCGAGCTCCAGCACCACTCCCGTGCACGACCGAACCCCGGCGGCCGCAGCCGAGCTCGCCGCCGTCGACTCCGGCCACCCCGACCCCAACGGACTCCGCCAAGAGCCGCGGGTCGTCCTCAGCTTCACTCCGGTGGTCGCCACGTTCCATTTGGTGGCCGAAACGACCAAAACCACTATCGCCGCCGCACTGTTGGTCGCCGCCGGCCAGAACTCCGGCGAGCTGACGTGGCCTAGTAGATTAACCACTAACCCACCACCTACAGACGCTGACAAGTGGGCCCCAGGGGTTAGTCAAAGCTAACCAGCCCGGGGTCAACGCGGGATTAGCACCTGGTCACTGACGTGTGGACCCCACACGTCAGGTTTGACCCGAGCCAGCCCTGTTGACCTGCTGATGTCACTGTGATGTCAGGCTGACGCAGTAAATGATATTTCTGGATTTAATTAAATCAGGAAATTCCAGAATATTATTTAAACTTCAAAAATTCATAACTTTTATTCTGTAACTCCAAATTGGACAAATAATATATGAAAAATGATCAGAAAAATCCAATCTATCCATCTGTACTATTTTCATGCATGATCAAACAAGTTAACTTGATGTTTCAATCAGAACAAGAAAAGGCACTTTAAAAGGCCATATTTTGAATTGAAATTTGAATCTTTGATTCAAATTTGCTCAAACACTTCTGGCTTTAGTTGCATTAGCCCAACACACTCATATTGCCATGTTTCATGCATGCATCATATTGTTGCACATTGTTTGGTGATGCCTGTGTATCGTTATCCTTTGCGACAGGATCTGTCCCCGAGGAGTACCGTGATTACCCTAACGAGGAATCGTATCCGTGCAACGAACCATCAGGCAAGCAACCAACCATTTGATCATATCGATACAATCCCATGTTCTCGCTCCTGCTCTCTTTTACTGCATTAAGACAACGCGATTCAAACTGCTGTGTGCTACGG
>NW_021244785.1:0-1114 GCF_002162155.2 Triticum dicoccoides | reverse complement strand
TGGAGGAGGTTGAAGCTCAGCCCGATGCAGTAATAGGTAAGTTTTTGGTTAAGTCATTTACTGCACTCGTTCTTTCTGATACTGGCGCATCGCATTCATACATCTCAAGGGAATTTGTGGATAAGTATAACCTACCAACCCAAGCCCTTAGGTCACCCATGTTAGTAACCTCGCCCGGAGCAGAGTATGTACCTAGTCTATGGTGTGATCAGTTACCATTAAGGATTGGTAACTATGTTTTTCCCTCATACCTAATAGTATTGGAATCTCAAGGATTGGATGTGATATTAGGCATGGATTGGTTATCAAAGTATGAAGGGAATATTGAGTGTGCTAGTAAGTCAATTTTTCTTACCACCCCAGAAGGGAGAAGGATCAAGTATGTATCCCGGCATGTGTCAAAGAGGACTCAAGTAAATTGCCTAACAGGAGTTGTGCAGGAGGAAGTACCAGTGGTAAGGGATTTCCCTGATGTATTTCCAGAGGAGTTGCCAGGCATGCCACCGGATAGAGATATTGAGTTTTTGATTGAGCTATTGCCAGGCACAGGTCCAATATCAAAGAGACCATATAGGATGCCAGCAAAGGATTTGGTGGAAATTAAGAAGCAGATTAAGGAGTTACTGGATAAAGGATATATTCGCCCAAGTTCTTCGCCTTGGGGATCGCCAGTACTTCTAGTGGAGAAGAAGGATGGATTGTTAAGGATGGTTGTTGATTATCGAGGATTGAATGAAGTAACGATCAAGAACAAGTACCCACTACCAATGATCAATGATCTGTTTGATCGATTGCAAGGAACTCAGGTATTTTCCAAGATCGATCTGCGATCAGGATACCACCAGTTGAAGATTCGAGAACAGGATATTCCGAAGACAGCTTTTACCACCAGGTATGGGCTGTACGAGTATACCGTTATGTCATTTGGTCTGACTAATGCACATGCATATTTTATGAACATGATGAACAAAGTGTTTATGGAGTTTTTGGATAAGTTCGTCGTAGTGTTCATTGATGATATCCTGGTTTATTCGGAGAATGAAGAGGAACATAAGGAGCATTTGCGTTTGGTACTTGGAAAGCTTAGAGAACATCAATTGTATGCCAAGTTCAG
>NW_021244784.1:0-420 GCF_002162155.2 Triticum dicoccoides | reverse complement strand
AATAGAGTTGATGTCAAAGCCCTCCGTGATCGAATCCCCTCTGGCAGGGTGCCGGAAAAGGTCCCTAGATGGGATCTCACGGGTACAGAAGGTTGCGGCGGTGGAAAAGTATTTTCATGGATGCCTATGGTGGTTTGGGGATATATGGGAATATATAGGCGAAAGAATTAGGTCAGGAGGTGCACGAGCAGTCCACAAGGGTGGGGGCTCACCCTACCCCCTTGGGCACGCCCTCCGTCCTTGTGGCCGCCTCGTGGCTCCTCCAACTTCATCTCCAAGTCTCCCGGTTGTCTTCTGGTCCAAGAAAAATCAGCGCGAAGGTTGTATTCCGTTTGGTATTCCTTTTCCGTGAAACTCAAAAACAGGGGAAAACAGGAACTGGGCTCTAGGTTAACAGGTTTGTCCCAAAAATAATATAAA
>NW_021244783.1:0-1982 GCF_002162155.2 Triticum dicoccoides | reverse complement strand
AAAATCGAGAGAACGTACTGGGAGGAGTTTGCAGGTGACGCAAGGAACGTATGGTTTGGTTTAAGCGCGGATGGCATTAATCCTTTTGGGGAGCATAGCAGCAATCACAGCACCTGGCCCATGACTCTATGTATCTATAACCTTCCTCCTTGGTTGTGCATGAAGCGGAAGTTCATTGTGATGCCAGTTCTCATCAAAGGCCCTAAGCAACCAGGCAACGACATTGATGTGTACCTAAGGCCATTAGTTGAAGAACTTTTACAACTATGGATTGGAAACGGTGTACGTGCGTGGGATGAGCACAAACAGGGGGAATTTGACTTGCATGCGTTGTTGTTTATCACCATCAATGATTGACCTACTTTCAGTAACCTTTCAGGACAGACAAACAAGGGATACCATGCATGCACGCACTGTTTAGATGACACCGAAAGTATATACCTGGACAAATGCGGGAAGAATGTGTACCTGGGGCATCGTCGATTCCTTCGGACCAACCATCAATGTCGAAAGAAAGGCAAGCACTTCAAAGGCGAGGCAGATCATCGGAAGAAGCCCGTGCATGCGTACTGGTGATCACGTACTTCCTATGGTCAATGATTTAAAATTAATCTTCGAAAAGGATCCCGGCGGACTATCTATTCCGAATGACGCTGGGGGTCATGAACCCATGTGGAAGAAGAAATCTATATTTTGGGACCTACCCTACTGGAAATACCTAGAGGTCCGCTCTTCAATCGAGGTGATGCACGTGACGAAGAACCTTTGCGTGAACCTGCTAGGCTTCTTGGGCGTGTATGGGAAGACGAAAGATACACAGGAGGCATGGGAGGACCTGCAACGTTTACACGAAAAAGACGGCATGCCTCCAAAGCAGTATGAAGGTCCTTCCAGCTGCGCTCTTACCAAAGAAGAGAAGGAAATATTCTTTGAATGACTAGTCAGTATGAAGGTCCCGTCTAGCTACTCGTCAAATATAAAGAGAATAATAAACATGGCAGAGAAAAAGTTATAGAACCTAAAGTCTCATGACTGCCACGTGATTATGACGCAACTGCTTCCGGTTGCATTGAGGGGGCTTCTGCCGAAAAACGTTTGATTAGCCATTGTGAAGCTATGTTCATTCCTCAATGCAATCTCTCGGAAGGTGATCGATCCAGAAATCCTACCAAGGTTAATGATCGATGTGGCGCAATGTCTTGTCAGTTTCGAGCTTGTGTTCCCACCATCCTTCTTCAATATCATGATGCATAGTTCATCTAGTCGACGAGATTGTCGTTATGGGCCCTGTATTTCTACACAATATGTTCCCCTTTGAGAGGTTCATGGGAGTCCTAAAGAAATATGTCCATAACCACGCTAGGCCAGACGGAAGCATCTCCATGGGCCATCAAACAGAGGATGTCATTGGGTTTTGTGTTGACTTCATTCCTGACCTTAAGAAGATAGGTCTCCCTCAATCGCGGTATGAGGGGAGACTGGGTGGAAAAGGCACGCTAGGAGGGGACTGAATAATATGTAGGGAGGGACATTCCTGGTCTCAAGCACACTACATGGTTCTATAGAATTCTACCTTGGTTTCCCCGTATGTCGATGAACACAATAACATTCTGCGCTCCAAACCATGGACCAGTATGACGACTGGATTACATGTGAACACATCAGGAGTTTCGGCAGTTGGTTCCAAACACGTCTCAGGTGTGACAACACTGTTTGTGATGACATGTACTCATTGGCGAGGGAACCATCTTCGACTGTAATGACTTACAAAGGGTACGAGATAAATTGGAATACATTTTACACGATCGCCCAAGATCAAAAGAGCACCAACCAAAACAGTGGTGTCCTCTTTGATGCAGCAACCAAGAGGTGAAAGGACACATATTATGGTTACATAGTGGACATATGGGAACTTGACTATGGATATTATATTAAGGTCCCTTTGTTTAAGTGCAAATCGGTCAATCTGTCAGGAGACGGGG
>NW_021244782.1:0-443 GCF_002162155.2 Triticum dicoccoides | reverse complement strand
CTTCCTCCATATATACAGCCCTTAGGGCACCGTTTAGACTTTGGGTTTTGTTTAGATCAAAAGTTTGCCATAGTTGCAACTTCGCGTACTTCGTTTGTGTTCAACGACCAGACCAAGGCGTCACAGAACCCCACTTGATCAATAAAGCTTTCCTCTTATATTCGCAATATCGAGATTGCAATCTTAGTTTCTTGCTTGTTCTTCGTTTGCCTGCAGGAAACAGACCTTCGTGGTCAGGTTGATCGTGCTCCGGCGTGGTCAATAACCTCTCAGAGTTGGTTTAGCGATTGCTAAGGCGTGACGTCCTCGCACGTTCGTAGTCGGATCGTCAAAGTCGATTTCCTCCAAAACGATAGCCACCATCTCATCGAAAGATGGGACACCTTTGCCTCTATCAAGTGGTATTAGATTTCCAGGTTGCTCGATGAGATTTTACAGTTTTT
>NW_021244781.1:0-1084 GCF_002162155.2 Triticum dicoccoides | reverse complement strand
TTCTTTGGGCAATGCTCTAATAATGATGATCATCACACTTCTATTGATTACAACATATGAATTACAACTCGAAACTAGAACAAGGTATGACTCTATATGAATGCCTCCGGTGGTGTACCAGGATGGTGCAATGAATCAAGAGTGACATGTATGAAAAATAATGCATGGTGACTTTGCCACAAATACGATGTCAACTACATGATCATGCAATGGCAATATGACAAAAGTAAAGTATGTCATGATGATGATGAACGGAACGGTGGAAAGTTGCATGGCAATATATCTCGGAATGGCTATGGAAATGTCATAATAGGTAGGTATGGTGGCTGTTTTGAGGAAGATATAAGGAGGTTTATGTGTGATAGAGCGTATCGTATCACGGGGTTTGGATGCACCGGCGAAGTTTGCACCAACTCTCAAGGTGAGAAAGGGCAATGCACGATACCGAAGAGGCTAGCAATGGCGGAAAGGTAAAAGTGCGTATAATCCATGGACTCAACATTAGTCAAAAGAACTCATATACTTATTGCAAAAATTATGAAGTCATCAAAAATCAAGCACTACGCGCATGCTCCTAGGGGGATAGATTGGTAGGAAAAGACCACCGCTCGTCCCCGACCGCCACTCATAAGGATGCACAAGCCGGGTATACTTCATGTTTCAAATTTGTTACACAACTTTAACCATACGTGCATGCTACGGGACTTGCTAAATTCAACACAAGCATCCTTTAAATTCATAATCACCCAACTAGCATGACTTTAATATCATTACCTCCATATCTCAAAACAATTATCAAGTATCAAATTGATCATAGCATCAAATTCACTTCCTATGATAGTTTTTATTATACCCAACTTGGATGCCTTCCATTCTAGGACCAATTATATAACCATAGCAAATACCATGCTGTTCTAAAAGACTCTCAAAAAGATATAAGTGAAGCATGAGAGACTAGTAATTTCTACAAAAGTAAGTCACCACCGTGCTCTAAAAGATATAAGTGAAGCACTAGAGCAAAAACTATCAAGCTCAAAAGGTATAAGTGAAGCACATAGAGTATTTATACGTCTCCAACGTATCT
>NW_021244780.1:0-520 GCF_002162155.2 Triticum dicoccoides | reverse complement strand
TACCACAAATCGTCCAATGAAAGCACGTAAAACTTCGTTCATTAATCTCATGAAAGTACTAGGTGCATTAGTTAACCCAAAAGGCATGACTAACCACTCATATAATCCAAACTTAGTTTTAAATGTTGTTTTCCATTCATCTCCCAATTTCATACGAATTTGATGGTATCCACTACGCAAATCAACTTTGGAGAATATTGTAGAGCCACTCAATTCATCAAGCATATCATCGAGCCTAGGAATAGGACGACGATAACGAGTAGTAATATTATTAATGCCTCTACAATCAACACACATACGTGATGTACCATCCGTTTTCGGCACTAGAATAATAGGAACAGCATAAGGACTAAGGGATTCGCGTATATAACCTTTGTCGAGAAGCTCTTGTACTTGACGCATAATCTCCTTCGTCTCCTCTGGATTGGTACGGTATGGTGCACGGTTTGGCAGTGAAGCACCGGGAATTAAGTCAATCTGATGCTCAATCCCTCGAATAGGCGGTAATCCCGGTGGCACG
>NW_021244779.1:0-1110 GCF_002162155.2 Triticum dicoccoides | reverse complement strand
TCTCTCTCTCTCTCTCTCTCTCTCTCTCTCTCTCTCTCTCTTGCTCTCTCTCTCTCTCTCTCGCTCTCTCTCTCTCTCGTGTTCTTGATTTGCCACGATCTTGATGTACCCCGAGCTTTGTTACTATAGTTGGATCATATGGTGTTTCTCCCTCTCTATCTTCTTGTGATGAATTGAGTTTTACCTTTGATGTTTCACTATTATCGGATTGAATACTTTTATGGATTTGAGAACACTTGATGTATGTCTACCCATGGTGACAATGGGGTGTTCTATTGATTCACTTGATGTATGTTTTGGCACTCAATCTCGCGGATTCCCGAGGTGACATTGGGGTAATCTATGCATAGGGGTTGATGTTTTCGTCCTTGTTTCTCCGGTAGAAATCTTGGGGCACTTTCTGAAGTTCTTTGTGTTGGATTGAATATTGTGAATCTGAAGTTGTTTGATGCATATCTTATAATTGACCCACGGATACTTGAGGTGATATTGGAGTATCTAGGTGACATTAGGGTTGATTGATGTGTATCATATGGTGTTATTTTACTACGAACTCTAGGGTTGTTTGTGACACATATAGGAATAGCTCATTGGATTGATCGGAAACAATAACTTTGAGGTGGTTTTGTACTCTACAAGTAATTTCATCTTATATTCTCCGCGATAGGAACTTTTGAGTGACTTTTTGTTGCACGTGGAGAGAGCTTCAACGATGCCGTTTCTAACAACCTAAAAAAATTTGGTCGTTAGGGCTTCTCTAAGGCGGACCTGCAAACCGTCCGCATCCGTCCAGACCGCGGTAACTATTCAACGAGGGCCTGTATCGGCTCGCGGCGTGGTCCGGATGAGTTTTATCCCGCAAACCGGAGACAAACGTGGCGAGGTTTGCGGGAGTCCAAACACCATACACGTAGGACTCCGATACCCCCGGCCCACCCAAAATCCTTTCTGGACCTCGCGCCTCCATCCTCTTCATTCTCTCCTTCCTTCTTTCTCTCCTGCCTTCGTCGTCGCTCCACCACCCGGGCCACCACGCCACACCCCTGCCGGAACTCTATGTCTTCGTCACCTCCATCGTTCCAGCCGGGCTCCACCCCGCTTCTCCTCCGT
>NW_021244778.1:0-892 GCF_002162155.2 Triticum dicoccoides | reverse complement strand
AGAGAGAGAGAGAGAGAGATTAAACACATAGCAACTGGTACAGACCCTCAGCCCTGAGGGTCGACTACTCCCTCCTCATCATGGTGGCCACCGGGATGATGAAGATGGCCACCAGTGATGACCCCCCCTCCAGCAGGGTGCCAGAACGGGATCTAGATTGGTTTTTCGTGGATTATGGGGTCCTCGGGCATCCGTCCTATGTCACATGGGCTGGACTGATGGGCTGTGAAGATACAAGATGGAAGGCCTTCCCCCATGTCTGGATGGGACTCTCCTTTGCGTGGATGGCAAGCTTGGCGTCCGGACCTGTAGTTTCATTTCTCTGTAAAACGACTATGTACAACCCTAGGCCCCTTCGGTGTCTATATAAACCGGAGGGTTTAGTCTGTAGAGGCTAAGAGAAATCATATAGGCTAGACATCTAGGGTTTAGCCATTACGATCTCGAGGTAGATCAACTCTTGTAACCCCTATACTCATCAAAGTCAATCAAGCAGGAAGTAGGGTATTACCTCCATTAAGAGGGCCCGAACCTAGGTAAACATCGTGTCCCTTGTGTCCTGTTACCTTTGATCCTCAGACACACAGTTCAGGACCCCGTACCCGAGATCAGCCAGTTTTAACACCGACATTGGTGCTTTCATTGAGAGTTCCACTATGTTGTCGACAGAAGGTTCGATGGCTCGATCGATCATCTACAACGATGTTGTTTCAGGGGAGACTTTCCTCCCCGGCCAAATTTTCATATTCGGCGGCTTCGCACAGCGTGCCAACTCGATTGGCCACCTCGAACAGATCGACAGCTATGCCCCTAGTCATCAGATCAGTTTTGGAAACCTAAACTATGTCGCCAATATCCGAGGAGACTTGATCTTCGAAGGATTCACGGCCCC
>NW_021244777.1:0-1592 GCF_002162155.2 Triticum dicoccoides | reverse complement strand
TGCCTTGGGACATCCTCCCACCTCCTTGGCCGCCACCCCTTGCTCCTATATAAGTAGATCCATCTAGTAGCTTTTCCTTGGGATTTGTTTAGTTAAAAGTTAGCCATTGCAACTTCGTGTGCTTCGTTTGTGTCCAACGACCAGACCAAGACCACTTTTCGGATCCCCACCATTATCAATACTTCATACATATTCGCGATATTCAGATTGCTTTTATCATATTCTTGCTTGTTCTTCGATTGCTTGCAGGAATAGACCTTCGTGGTCAGGTTGATCGTGCTCCGGCGTGGTCAATAACCTCTCGGAGTTGGTTTAGCGATTGCTAAGGCACAACGTCGTTGCACGTTTGTAGTCGGATCGTCAAAGTCATCTCCACCAAATCGATAGTTATCATCTCATCGAAAGATCGGGACACCCCGCCTCTATCAAGTGGTATCAGTTTTCAGGTTGCTCGGTGAGAATTTCCAGTTTTCCTAGATTAGATTTATTTTCTTACCTATTGTCCAAGAAAAAGCCACACACAAAAAAAGTTAGATCTGTTCATCCTTTATCCAAGCCAGTCTGAGCCTTTGCAATTTTCTATTCATTGCTTGCATAGTTGAATTATCGGTTGCATCATCGTGTCAGTTGCTGGTCTTAGTGTCTAGTTCCTTTAGAGTTTCGAGTTCTGTTCACATTAGTCACGCCGCCACTGCATCATTATCCCTTCCGCCGTCCACCATCCCATCTATTAATTTCCACCATGTGCTACGCACTGTTCATTGTCATAATCATAGTTGAGGTCATTCACATCTTCGCCTGATCCAATCTGCATCTTATCTAGTTTGTCTTGGAAAGAGGGAGAAAAAAAAAGAGAGAGAAAAAAAAAGAGAGAAAAAAGGAAAGAAAAAAAAGAAAAAGAGGGAGAAGAAAAAGAAAAAAAGGCGTGAGAAAAAAAAAGAGAAGAAAAAAAAATTGGATCTATCTAGAATCAATCTCGTACCTGAATTCGGATTGGAATCTGTTTTGTGCACTGTTCAGTAAAACAGGTGTATCTTCCTCATACGAAGTCAGTTTTGGCTCCGTGAGTACTCAAATTGAAGATAGCGACGAGCCGCATCTAAATAGTTGCAGAAGCTAGTTCAATATTTGACACCTCAAAATCGGCTTTTAAATAGGTCTTTTTGCCCTCCGAAGTTCGTGAACACAACTTGTTCCAATTTTTCAGGCCAGTTTTAGAATTCTTTGACTCCTCATATCAACTCGGAATTGAGTGATTATTTTTGCATTGGAAAGCTTGAGTTAGTAGCATTCTTTGAAAGAATTTATCAGAAAATTGTCTCAAACTTTTCAAGAGGAAAGTTGGAGAGAGAGTTGTTGTATATCCTGCTTGGCAGTTGTTTTTCATCATTATCTTCACTGCCGTTGTGATCTTCACTTATATCTTGCTGTCAAGAGCTACTTAGTATCCTTCATTGATGCTAGTTGTGCTACGCCGTGACCTCATTAGTGTTCTAGGCTCGCGTCTCTAGTCCGGTCTAGCCTAGGACCAGCACAGTACCGTCGTTGAGCGTTTATTCAACATTGCATCTTTGAATTGATTATTGCTAATC
>NW_021244776.1:0-1266 GCF_002162155.2 Triticum dicoccoides | reverse complement strand
AACATGAACCAGCGCCTATAGGGCACTGGAAAGCCACCTCGTCATATGACGTATACATGGTGGATACACCCAAAGAAGGCAATGGCGACGAGACAACGGAGGATGACCCCTCCAAGAAGCAACCCAAGCGCCAACGTCAGCGGCGCCGCTCTAAGTCCCGCCAAAACAAAAGTGGTGATACCGGCACAGGAGATAATAACACTCCGGATAGTGCCGAAGACAACAACAATCCCCTCCAACAAGATTTAGAGTAGGAGGATGGAGGAGCTAGCCCTCTTGAGAGAGCGGCAGACGGAGAGGAGGAGGATGACAATTACATGCCCCCCTTCGAAGATGAGGCAAGCCTCGGCGATGATGAATTCGTCGTACCAGAGGATCCCGTCGAACAGGAGCGCTTCAAGCGCCGACTTATGGCCACGACAAATAGCCTGAAGAAAAAGCAGCAGCAGCTTCAAGCTGGTCAAGATCTGCTAGCTGACAGATGGACTGAAGTCCTCGCGGCTAAGGAATATAAACTCAAGCGCCCCTCCAAGAATTACCCAAAGTGCTGGTTACTAACCCGACTGGAGGAAGAAGCGTATGATACTGCTGATCGGCCACCTCGTGGCCGCGATAGAGAGGCATTCCAGCCAAAAACTCAGCCTCCACCCTGACGCCATTCAATAAAAAAGGCATGGGGAGATACGCCAGACCTGCGAGACATATTGGGGGACAAAGCAAAGCATGCAAGATCGATCTACGGATCACGAGGGCGCACCACTCTGCAAGACGATAAACGTCATGCCGGATACAGTAAAAGTAAATCTGGCCGGGCCGAACACAGCGGGCAAGACCCATTCGAGCTGCGTCGCGATATAGCCCAATACAGAGGCTCCGCACACCCCTTATGCTTCATAGACGAAGTAATGGAACATCAATTCCCAGAAGGTTTCAAACCTGTAAATATTGAATCATACGACAGCACAACAGATCCCGCAGTATGGATCGAGGATTTCCTCCTCCACATCCACATGGCCCGCGGTGATGACTTACACGCCATCAAATACCTCCCACTAAAGCTCAAAGGACCAGCGCGGCATTGGCTTAACAGCTTGCCAGCGGACTCCATTAGCTGTTGGGAAGATCTGGAAGCCGCATTCCTCGACAACTTTCAGGGCACTTATGTGCGACCACCAGACGCCGATGACTTGAGCCACATAATTCAGCAGCCAGAAGAGTCGGCTAGGCAATTTTGGACTCGGTTCCTTACAAAGAAAAATCAAATCG
>NW_021244775.1:0-1059 GCF_002162155.2 Triticum dicoccoides | reverse complement strand
GGGGGGGGGGCGAGACGAGTGGGCGGCGGACAAAGTGTGGAAGGAGCGCCTTCTTAATAACAAGCGCCGGCCGCGGCGCGCCAAAACCAGCGCACGAACCTTTCCCGCACGCCGGAGCGCCAAAACCAGCCCGCGCTAGACCGATTTTTCCCGCATGCGCGAACCTTTCCCGCGCGCTGGAGCGCCAAAACCAGGACGACGACATGGCCGCTGGCATGATCTATGCGTGCGCGGTCATGAAATGGGTCGGCGCGTTGGGTACACTGCCGACCCAAATTTAAAAGAGGGCAGACACCAGACGGGCGCCGACCCGAACGGACAAGAAACAGACAAAAACGTCGTCCGGGGTCAGCCTGTTGGAGTTGCTCTTGACATTCTTTCCAGAGATATACTGTCCGGTTTGGCATGGCTTTTGTTCAATGCACCTTCAGGTTCTGCATGCAAGGTCACATCCAATATATTTTTAGCAATCCCAATTTCCATCAGTGTACAACCCTGAATTTTGCTTTCAGTCAAACTATTCACTCAACTCCACTCTCAAATCACATTACAATCTGAAATTCAAATTCAGTCACACTATTCACTGTATTGTACTCTTGGTTCACATCAGTTACATCTCAAGATGGCATTTGCCTTCTTTGCTGCCGCTTCTCTCCTGATTCCAACTGAAACTAGTAGAGTAATAACTAGTGCAAGGCAAGATAAGTAGCCGGGAACATCCAGTGACAGTACCGAGCAATGCAAGTCAATCAACTGAGCAGACGGCGGCGTTGGCTTCGCCTCGACACCTCGGCGGGGTCGTTAACGCTTGCTCCGGGCCGTCGCGGGGCAGCAGCCGGCTCCGTCGACTCCACGGCTAGGCGCGTCGCGGCCCGATGGAGACAGCCGTGTGGGCTTCATGGCCTCGACAGCTCGGCCGCATCGACGAATCTCGCTCCTTGGATCCGGGGCGCGGCTAGGCGTATCGCGCCCTGACGGAGGAGCAGCGGCTGCTCTTCCCCGGCGGCAGAGTGAGCCCTACAGCGAGGCGAGAGCGAGCGGCCGAATAGTTTTTTTTTT
>NW_021244774.1:0-946 GCF_002162155.2 Triticum dicoccoides | reverse complement strand
CGATTTACCGCTTTCTTTTTGGGGCTATGCTTTAGAGACTGCCGCATTCACTTTAAATAGGGCTCCGTCGAAATCCGTTGAGACGACACCGTATGAATTATGGTTTGGGAAGAAACCTAAGCTGTCGTTTCTAAAAGTTTGGGGATGCGATGCTTATGTCAAGAAACTTCAACCTGAAAAGCTCGAACCCAAGTCGGAAAAATGCGTCTTCATAGGATACCCAAAAGAAACTATTGGGTACACCTTCTACCTCAGATCCGAAGGCAAGATCTTTGTTGCCAAGAATGGGTCCTTTCTGGAGAAAGAGTTTCTCTCGAAAGAAGTAAGTGGGAGGAAAGTAGAGCTTGATGAAGTATTACCTCTTGAGCCGGAAAATGGCGCAACTCAAGAAAATGTTCCTGAGGTGCCTGCACCGACTGGAGAGGAAATTAATGATCAAGATACTTCTGATCAAGCCCCTACTGAAATTCGAAGGTCCACAAGGACACGTTCCGCACCAGAGTGGTACGGCAACCCTGTCTTGGAAATCATGCTGTTAGACAATGGTGAACCTTCGAACTATGAAGAAGTGATGGCGGGCCCGGATTCCGACAAATGGCTAGAAGCCATGAAATCCGAGATAGGATCCATGTATGAAAACAAAGTATGGACTTTGACTGACTTGCCCGTTGAGCGGCGAGCCATAGAAAATAAATGGATCTTTAAGAAGAAGACAGACGCGGATGGTAATGTGACCATCTATAAAGCTCGGCTTGTCGCTAAGGGTTATCGACAAGTTCAAGGGGTTGACTACGATGAGACTTTCTCACCGGTAGCGAAGCTGAAGTCCGTCCGAATCATGTTAGCAATTGCCGCATTCTATGATTACGAAATATGGCAAATGGACGTCAAAACGGCATTCCTTAATGGTTTCCTTAAGGAAGAATTGTATATGATGCAGCCGGAA
>NW_021244773.1:0-1172 GCF_002162155.2 Triticum dicoccoides | reverse complement strand
GTGAAATGGCCATACGCAAACCATACAGGAGTGCTTCATATTCTGCTTCATTGTTGGAAGAATCAAAGTGAATCTGAAGAACATACTTGAGCTTATCTCCTCGGGGGGAAACCAATACTACCCCCGCACCAGAACCATTCAGCATCTTGGAACCATCGAAAAACATAGTCCAGTGCTCCGAGTGAACTTGAGTCGGAAGCTGCTGTTCGGTCCACTCGGCGAGGAAGTCTGCTATTGCTTGGGACTTGATGGCTTTCTTTGCCTCAAACTTGAGATCAAGGGGAAGGAGTTCAATCGCCCATTTAGCCACTCGACCAGTTGCATCTTTGTTATGAAAAATCTCTGACAATGGGGCGTCGCTGAGGACTGTAATGGAATGATCAGAGAAATAATGAGCAACCTTCTTTGTGGTCATATAAATCCCATAAACAAGCTTCTGATAATGAGGGTATCTTTGCTTTGATGGGGTCAGCACTTTGGAAAGATAATAAACTGGGCGTTGAACTTTGATGGCTTTTCCTTCTTCTTCCCGCTCGACCGTAAGTACGGTACTGACGACTTGCCCAGTGGCTGCAATGTAAAGCAACAAAGGCTCTTTGCTGATAGGAGCAGCAAGCACCGGCTGGGTGGAGAGCAGAGCTTTTAGCTCTGCAAACGCTGCATCAGCTTCTGGAATCCACTCGAACTTGTCTGACTTTTTCATCAGTCGGTAAAGAGGCAATGCCTTTTCACCGACTCGAGAGATGAATCGACTTAAAGCGGCCAAGCATCCAGTAAGCTTCTGTACATCGTGCACACGCACAAGGCGTTTCATTCGGAGTATAGTGCCAACTTTTTCAGGGTTTGCATCGATTCCTCATTCAGAAACAAGAAAACCGAGTAACTTTCCGCCAGGAACTCGAAATGTGCACTTTGATGGATTAAGCTTGATATCATACCTCCTAAGATTGGCAAATGTTTCAGCAAGGTCAGTCAGCAGGTCGGAACCTTTACATGACTTGACCACTATATCATCCATGTATGCTTCCACGTTTCGACTGATTTGAGTGAGCAACACTTCTGAATCATCCTCATGAACGTGGTACGAGAACTTGTATAGAGAAGGATTTCTCGCGGCGCAGCAGTTCTTCCATACCAACTTAGCTGCCCGGTGCTGCTATTGGCATAACAAC
>NW_021244772.1:0-1011 GCF_002162155.2 Triticum dicoccoides | reverse complement strand
TGAACAAGGTATTGGGATACCGACGATCGAGTCTCGGGCAAGTAACGTACCGATTGACAAAGGGAATTGCATACAGGGTTTGATCGAATCCTCGACATAGTGGTTCATCCGATGACAACATCGAGGAGCATGTGGGAGCCATCATGGGTATCCAGATCCCGCTGATGGTTATTGACTGAGAGCGTCTCGGTCATGTCTGCATGTCTCCCGAACCCGTAGGGTCTACACACTTAAGGTTCGGTGACGCTAGGGTTATGAAGATATGGATATGCAGAAACCCGAATGTTGTTCGGAGTCCCGGATGAGATCCCGGACGTCACGAGGAGTTCCGGAATGGTCCGGAGGTAAAGAATTATATATAGGAAGTGCTATTTCGGGCATCGGGACAAGTTTCGGGGTTATCGGTATTGTACCGGGACCACCGGAAGGGTCCCGAGGGTCCACCGGGTGGGGCCACCTGTCCCGGGGGGCCACATGGGCTGTAGGGGGTGCGCCTTGGCCATCATGGGCCAAGGGCACCAGCCCCTGTAGGCCCATGCGCCTAGGGTTTCCCCCTAGGAGGAGTCCTAGTGGTGGAAGGCACCCCTAGGTGCCTTGGGGGGGAGGGAAACCTCCCCTAGGCCGCCGCCCCCCCTAGTAGATCTCATCTACTAGGGCCGGCGCCCCCCTGGCACCCCTATATATAGTGGGGGAGAGGAGGGACTTCATACACCAGCCCCTGGCGCCTCCACCTCCCCCCGTTACGTCTCTCCCTCGTAGTCTCGGCGAAGCCCTGCTGCTGTGACGCCCTGCATCCACCACCACGCCGTCGTGCTGCTGGATCTTCATCAACCTCTCCTTCCCCCTTGCTGGATCAAGAAGGAGGAGACGTCTCCCGTCCCGTACGTGTGTTGAACACGGAGGTGCCGTCCGTTCGGCGCTGGTCATCGGTGATTTGGATCACGTCGAGTACGACTACATCATCACCTTGCAAGCTTCCGCACGCGATCTACAAGTGGTATGTAGATGCAA
>NW_021244771.1:0-1102 GCF_002162155.2 Triticum dicoccoides | reverse complement strand
GCGTTGTCTTAATGCAGTAAAAGAGAGCAGGAGCGAGAACATGGGATTGTATCGATATGATCAAATGGTTGGTTGCTTGCCTGATGGTTCGATGCACGGATACGGTTCTTCGTTAGGGTAATCACGGTACTCCTCGGGGACAGAACCTGTCGCAAGGGCATCGATACACAAGCATCACCAAACAATGTGCAACAATATGATGCATGCATGAAACATGGCAATATGAGTGTATTGGGCTAATGCAACTAAAGCCAGAAGGGTTTGAACAAATTTGAATCAAAGATTCAAATTTCAAATTCAAATATGGCCTTTTAAAGTGCTTTTCCTTGTTCTGCTTAAAACATCAATTTAACTTGTTTGATCATGCATGAAAATAGTACAGATGGATAGATTGGATTTTTCTGATCATTTTTCATATATAATTTGTCCAATTTGGAGTTACAGAATAAAAGTTATGAATTTTTGAAGTTTAAATAATATTCTGGAATTCCCTGATTTAATTTAAATCCAGAAAATCAATTACTGCGTCAGCCTGATGTCAGTGTGACGTCAGCAGGTCAACGGAACTGGTCC
Source organism: Triticum dicoccoides (assembly GCF_002162155.2). Classification (NCBI taxonomy): domain Eukaryota; kingdom Viridiplantae; phylum Streptophyta; class Magnoliopsida; order Poales; family Poaceae; genus Triticum; species Triticum dicoccoides. The sequence goes on along the minus strand of NW_021244771.1, from coordinate 529 downwards.
AGGTCAAACCTGACAGTGGGTCCCGCATGTCAGGGTGATTATTTTAATTAAAATTTAATTAAAACTAATCCTGTTTAATTAACAGGGCTAGGCCCCACCTGTCATTGACTCAGGGGAGTCAACCAGGGCCCACCCGTGGTCAAAGTCAAAGTCGGTTGCCGGCGTTTAGCCGCCAGCGAGCCCGACGCCGCGGCGGGAGTGGTTTTGGCCATTTCGGCCACCAAACGGACCGCGGAGACCACCGGAGTGGAGCTGAGGCCAACCCGCAGCTCTTGGCGGAGCCCGTTGGGGTCGGGGTACCGGAGTCGACGGCGGCGAGCTCGGCTGCGGCCGCCGGGGTTCGGTCGTGCACGGGAACGGTGCTGGAGCTCGAAGTCGAGCAAAGCGAGGCGCTAGGGATGCTTTACGGGGTCTTGCGAACTCGTTGGACTCGCCGGGGTGACCAAATGGTCACCGGAGCTGCGTCGACGGCGAGCTCGGCGACGGCGGAGGTTCGGCCGTGGTGGGGAGGTGGCTACGGTGAGGGAAC
>NW_021244770.1:0-549 GCF_002162155.2 Triticum dicoccoides | reverse complement strand
GCACATTCGCTGCCAGACGTGCTCTGTGTGGCGTCTACCTTGTCCTGGAACGTCCATAGGGATGTCGCGCAGCGACGGTGAGCAATTCTTCTTCTTCTTCTTCACTTTCCTTTTCATCTTGTGATTAATTGAGATGGCCGGATTGTTGGCTTCGGTCCCAAACGTACGAACACCGACGAGTACTTTCCGTCGAGTCCCGGTTGGCCGATACTTTGACCAACGGACGTACGTGCAACAATAAGCAGGCAAGCACCCTGGTGGATCGATTAGCTTCACACTACCAGAAGAAGTTAGCTTGCACTAGCTAGCTCTACGCAGTCGGCCGATCGATTAACCCCGTAGCTCACGAGACAACACGCCGAGTTATAGCAACAGGCTCATGTCGAGCCTTTGTACTTTTATTGCTTTGATTGATCTGATATTACAACGTAGGGTACAGCTATATTTATACTAGTACAAAGCTAGCTAACCCAAACCGAGTCGGTGACTGCTCCTAGTCCATACCGGACAGGACTTCTACTACGTGGTTGATTCCAACAATCACCCCCC
>NW_021244769.1:0-812 GCF_002162155.2 Triticum dicoccoides | reverse complement strand
GGAAGATCAACACGTCGTAGCCCCACCTAGGCAAAACAGAGAGGCCAGCACGCCGGTCTAAACCTAAGCGCACAGGGGTCTGGGCCCATCGCCCATAGCACACCTGCACGTTGCGTGGGCGGCCGGAAGCAGAACTAGCCCCCTTAATACAAGAGCAGGCTTACGTTCCAATCCGGCGCGCGCCGCTCCGTCGCTGACGTCTGAAGTGCTTCGGCTGATACCACGATGTCGGGATACCCATAACTACTCCCGCGTAGATGGTTAGTGCGTATAGGCTCGTAGCCGACTCAGATCAAATACCAAGATCTCGTTAAGCGTGTTAAGTATCCGCGAACGCCGAACAGGGCCAGGCCCACCTGTCTCCTAGGTGGTCTCAACCTGCCCTGCCGCTCCGCCACAAAGTAATAGTCGGGGGCCGTCGGGAACCCAGGCCCACCTCTACCGGGATGGAGCCACCTGTCCTTTCAGCCCCCTCATCAGAATCACTTGCGGGTACTCATCGAGCTGACCCAACTTTAGTCACCATCTGTATAGTATGTATGTATGTATGTATAGTATATACCCGTGATCACCTCCCGAGTGATCACGGCCCAATAGTATAGCAAGGCAGACTGACAAGAATGTAGGGCCAATGATGATAAACTAGCATCCTATACTAAGCATTTAGGATTGCAGGTAAGGTATCAATGACTGTAGTAACAATGACAGGCTATGCATCAGAATAGGATTAACGGAAAGCGGTAACATGCTACACTACTCTAATGCAAGCAGTATAGAGTAGAATAGGCGATATCTGGTGATCAAGGGGGGGG
>NW_021244768.1:0-1037 GCF_002162155.2 Triticum dicoccoides | reverse complement strand
ACCCTAACGGGACTGAAGATTGCACGTGGTGACAACCCTCATCTATGTTCTGCCGGTACCATTGTGTCGGGTCTTGCATCATCCTCAGCCTTTACTGTGTCACTCTGTACCTAATAGCAAGTGATGTATGTAGTTGGTTGTTATTTCTGGTATGAACCCTAAGTTTGATTCCTACAAACTGTGTTGAACTGTTGACCGAGAATCATGCAACATACCTTGATAAAATTTGGTCTTAAACCATGGATTTATTTATTTATATTCTGCTGCGAACCCTGATTTTGATGCTAGCTACTATGCACCGCAGATATAAATTTATTTGATTCAGTTTTGTTTCATCATTTCTTATATTCTTTCTTTTTTATCGTGGTCCGTACAAAAAAAAGAATGTTGATGCAGTACAGTTGAGCGAATTAAGGCCTCTGGCGTCGGCTGGGAAGAGTGATCTATTTGCCACCGAGAGAATGGCATGGGACCACATCTTCTTATTTTTACTTGGTCCAAGCCAGGTGCATGAGTTGTGAAGCAGCTGGTCATCCAAGGCAATATCTGGAATATACATGCGATACATACAGCAAGTTACTCCATCCAACCCAATATCTGGAATATACATGCAATACATACGGCAAGTTCCTCCATCTCTAATTGTTTAATCGTGTCTATGTGGAATTAGACAGCTACGGATCTCCTATATTTTCCTCTCAAAATTGCATGGTAATTTTCCAATGATAGTGGAGGGATTGCAGTATTCCTGCTGGCTAACATGTACGTTATGGCTTTAAAGCAGTGCCTTATCTTAACAGAATTTGGAAGATCACAATTACGTTTACATATGAATGGTATGGTTTCTATAGGCAAACAGTGCAGAAAACATATTCATTTGGTAGGTATATTCCGTTCCAAAATTTGCAGTATGCTTTTACTAACATATATAACGTGCATATTGATCTATTGTTTCCGTGGTGCTCTTAATTAGGTAATATCATCTTTCAAATTGGTGGCCCAGTTAGCTTTGCCAGATATCATCCGCAAAAAAAAAA
>NW_021244767.1:0-401 GCF_002162155.2 Triticum dicoccoides | reverse complement strand
AAGTACATATTAATTATCAAATCACGTTGCACCCAACATATTGTTGGCACTACAAATAATCTCGAATGTCTCAATGCGATCTACATGAAATTACACAAAACCATGTGGAAGTTTTGTAGAAGATGGGGTTGTTCGTCCTCCAGTCGACAAACTAGAACCTGCACATTTTATGGATAAAATATTATGAACATAGAAGTATTATAATTGCAGAACACATCCATTCAAACTAGTCAGAAACATTTAACATTAAATTAATGATTTAGTTTAATCTGTATTGGCTTTTTCTGTATGTTGTTGTATTCATAAAAGCATAAAGTCTAAGCATGAGCAGCAAATATTATTCACCCAACAATCACAGCTAATAATATATAATAGATACATATCGAGATAACAACTTCTAC
>NW_021244766.1:0-417 GCF_002162155.2 Triticum dicoccoides | reverse complement strand
TGTTAGGCCTTGCACAATGGGAGATGCTTAGAGAGGTTCTTAGAAAAATAAACTGAGTTTTTCTGAAGCACCGGTGGCTATTTCTATAAAAGAGACGCTTAGTTAAGCATCTACCTTGTATAAATAAGCACCGGTGCTTAAGGAAAGCCTGGTTTATTTTTCTAAGCACCTCCCCTAAGCACCTCCCATTGTACAAGGCCTTACATCAACGGAGGCTCGGCCAGAATAGCACGTGATGGCCAAGACATCGTGCGAAGATTTGTTTGGACAAAAAAACAAGAGGACCGAGTCCTGGTGTGCAACGATAGGCAGGCAAATCAGTCGGCGAAATAAAACCATCAAGGGATATGCATCCATTGGAATTAGCAGGAGGCATTGACAAGGCAATTGCTAGCATCAGAATTGTGCCTAGAGCTA
>NW_021244765.1:0-744 GCF_002162155.2 Triticum dicoccoides | reverse complement strand
TCGACACGTAAACGCACCCCGGGGTTTGTTAATTGTGCAAGTCACACCGGGACCCCAAAACAGTGAGTAATAGTCCACGAAACGGGCCAGAATCGTCCAAAACTGTGAGTGTTCATGACCGACACCTAAACGCATTTTGGGGTTCAACAACTATCGAAATCACTTCGGGACCCCTAAATGTTGAGTAATAGTCCACGAATCGCGTCAGAATTGGCCAAAACTGTGAGTATTGAGGACACACACACAAACGCACCCCGGGAATTGTCAATCATGGAAATCGCTCTGGGACGCCAAAACGGTGACTAATAGTGCACGAAGCGGACCAGAGTCGACCAAAATTGTGTGTTGATGACCGACATGTAAACGCACCATGGAGTTCGTCAATCGTGGAAATCACTACGGGACCCCCAAAACTAAGTAATAGTGCAAGAAACGGGCCAAAATCGGCCCAAACTGCGATTGTTGATGATCGACACATAAGCGCACCATGGGGTTCAAGAACCATGGACATCGCTTTGGGGCCCCAAAACGGTGAGTAATAGTTCATGAAACGGGCCAGAATCGGCCCAAAATGCGAGTGTTGCTAACCGACACATAAACGCACCCCGGTGCTCGTCAATCATGGAAAGCACACCGGGACGCCAAAACAGAGTAATAGTCGAAGAAACAGGCCAGAATCGGCAAAAACTATGAATGTTGATGACAGACAGTAACTGCACCTTGGAGTTCAACAACCATGGAAAT
>NW_021244764.1:0-462 GCF_002162155.2 Triticum dicoccoides | reverse complement strand
TTCAACTGTAGTGTAAAATTATTTGAACTAGCTTATAGAGCTAGCTCAACTCTAGTGTAAAATTATTTGTACTAGGATATAGAGCTATTGCAACTCTAGTGCAAAATTATTTCAACTAGCTTATAGATCTAGTTCAACTCTAGTGTAAAATTATTTGAACTATCTTATATTGCTAGTTCAACTCTAGTTTAAAATTATTTTTACTAGCCTATAGAGCTAGTCAACTCTAGTGTAAAATTATTTAAACTAGCTTATAGAGCTAGTTCAACTCTAGTGTAAAATCATTTGTAATAGGCTATAGAAGTAGTTCAACTCCAGTGTAAAATCATTTGTATTAGGCTATAGAGCTAGGTCAACTCTATTGTAAAATTATTTTAACTAGCTTATAGAGCTAGTTCAACTCTATTGTATAATTATTTGTACTAGGCTATAGAGCTAGTGCAACTCTAGTGTATAATTATT
>NW_021244763.1:0-944 GCF_002162155.2 Triticum dicoccoides | reverse complement strand
AAACTACATCTCTGTTCCAGAGAATTGCCGCTCCGCCGCAGGTGTCGATCGCCGGCAGAGCTATGCAGTCTTGCAGCAGGGCTCCTCCTATCTCACGCACTAGGTTGGGTGTCCAGACCTCAATTTTAGTTTCTTGTAGGCAGAGGATTGCCGCTTTGTGTGTGGTGGCCATCTCACAAACCGATGCTCGCTTCGCCGGGTTGTTTAGGCCGCGGACGTTCCAGCACATGATCGGGCTAAGCATGTTACTCATGGGGAAACAAACATGATCTCCGATGACTAAATAAACTAAATGGCCTCGGGCCCAAGCAGAACACAGCCAACATAACAGGGGATCGCCGGCGACCACCAATAGCTCCCAAGATACGCCGGCGACAAACTAACCACAAGCTACAACTCGACGAGGACAGACCTAACTCACACCGGCGTAAAGCCGGTCGCCACCGGAGAGAATACATATGAAGAACTAACATAACTAAACTACGGCCTCCTCGACAGCTCCTTCAGGTCCAGCCATGGCAGCTGCGACACGCAAAGCACTCACGTCCAGACGCGTGAGCTTGGCAATGACAGCAATGTCGTTGTCTGTCAGGGGCTCATCGAAACGCCGGATCAGTGCCTCAGCCACCTCTGGTGACATCTTCTGCTTTGGTCCCAGCAGCCCCAGCTCCTTGACAATGCGCAGGGAAGCACGCTGCGCCACCGGCACCGATGACGCGAGGGCTGCCTAACGTGCGCTCTGGCGGGAAGGTACCGACTCAGCACGGGACTTTGGAGGTGCAGATGGCCTGCGTGCCGGCGGTGAAGCAACGAGCGGGGCCTGGGTCTTGCGGAAGAGGCGGCGCGGCTCGGTGCTTTCATCAGCTTCAGCTTCAGTGATCTCCAGCTGACAGACGCGGCTTGTCACCACGCCCGGCTGGAGCTCCATGGTGCGCGCCGGAGCA
>NW_021244762.1:0-1587 GCF_002162155.2 Triticum dicoccoides | reverse complement strand
TTAACCCTGCAGGGGTGTACTTCTTCACACACGCTCTCACCACTTACCGTCGTTTACACGACATGTACTCGGCAACCTTCAAGCGGAAGCCCAACGTGGGTGTCGGCCACGGCCTACCTAAACACTCAAGTCTCTAGTCCAGGTTTATCGCCTATTCGGGTTCCATCCATGAGGAGATCCGGCCGGAGTTTCGCTCACAGCCCCAAACGATGTGAACAGGGTTCCCGAGACACCAAACGGGCGCCCGGTACACCGTGCCACGTGCCTACCGCATCACAGCCCACCCCTACGGTCAGCGCTGCGCACGGCCTCCAGCATACTACAAACACCAGAAACTACTTGCAACTCCTGGACAGAGGACAAGGGTGATTAAGAAGCCGAGAGGGTCCATTGGTTTCGGGCCCAATGCGTGGTAGTAGCTGAATCATGGATCACAAACACATAACTCAGTTCCTGAGGACGGCTGCAATGAGACAACCCACCATGTACTCCTACATGGCCTCTCACCGCTACCTTTACCAAATCGTGTTCACACGCTTAGCTCACACACCGTAGGACATGTTCATACACCTCTGATTCATCCCCGATGATTCAGACCCGACTCAACTCTAAGCAGTAGCAGGCATGACAAACAAGCATGAATGAGTAGGCACAACAGGGCTCAAGCAACTCCTACTCATGCTAGTGGGTTTCATCTATTTACTGTGGAATGACAGGTCATGCAGAGGATAAAGGGTTCAGCTACCGCAGCAAATAACAGATGAATCGGTGTTGTCCTAATGCAGTAAAAGAGAGCAGGAGCGAGAGAGTAGGATTGTATCGGAATGAACAAGGGGGTTTTGCTTGCCTGGCACTTCTGAAGATAACATTGAGTCTTCATCAGTGTCAACGATCACATCATCGGTATCACGTCTATCGAGAGGGCACAAATACCGGCAACACAGAAGGGAACACAATCAATGCAATGCACAATATGATGCATGATCATGTCATAGCAAAATGAATGTGTTTTGGGCTAATGCATCTAGCAACAAGTTAAATGAAGTTGGTTTGAATACAAAATTCAAATTCAAACTCCATATGTGATTATTTAAATGTCATTCACTTCATTTGCTCTAAACAGTAGTGATAAGTTGTTCTAACATGCATGAAAATGGTACAGATGGATTCCTTGAATTTTTCTGATAATTTTTCATATATAAATTATCTAATTTGGAGTTATGGTTAATTTTCTATGATTTATTGAAGTTTTAGGCATTTTCTGGAATTTCAGAGTTAAATTAAATCCAGAAATGATTATGGCGTCAGCCTGACATCATCATGACGTCAGCAGGTCAACAGGGCGCCTCCAGGTCAAACCTGACCAGTGGGGTCCACTGGTCAGTGACTGGGGGTGGATAGTGCCAATGACAGGTGGGGCCGGGTCAACAGACACGTCAGCAGGTCAATACTGACGTGTGGGGTCGGTCAATGTCCATGTCAGCGTGGTCAAAGCTGACGGGTGGGGCCCATGTGGTTAGTTAAACTAAACAGGAAAAATAAACTAAGATTAATTAGCAGGTGGGGCCCTCATGTCAGTGAGAGAGG
>NW_021244761.1:0-1030 GCF_002162155.2 Triticum dicoccoides | reverse complement strand
CCCCCTCTTAGCCGCACCCCTTCCTTGGAGGAAGGGGCAAGGCTGCGCCTCCCCCCTCTCCCCTGCCCCTATATATAGTGGAGGGGAGGGAGGGCATCCATACCTGAGCCCTTGGCGCCTCCCTCCCTCCCGTGACACCTCCTCCTCTCCCGTAGGTGCTTGGCGAAGCCCTGCAGGATTGCCACGCTCCTCCTTCACCACCACGCCGTTGTGCTGCTGCTGGATGGAGTCTTCCTCAACCTCTCCCTCTCTCCTTGCTGGATCAAGGCGTGGGAGACATCGTCGAGCTGTACGTGTGTTGAACGCGGAGGTGCCGTCCGTTCGGCACTAGGATCATCGGTGATCTGAATCACGACGAGTACGACTCCATCAACCCCGTTCACTTGAACGCTTCCGCTTAGCGATCTACAAGGGTATGTAGATGCACTCTCCTTCCCCTCGTTGCTAGTATCTCCATAGATAGATCTTGGTGACACGTCGGAAAATTTTGAATTTCTGCTACGTTCCCCAACAGTGGCATCATGAGCTAGGTCTATTGCGTAGATTCTTTGCACGAGTAGAACACAAAGTAGTTGTCGGCGTCGATATTGTTCAATATGCTTGCCGTTACTAGTCTTATCTTGATTCGGCGGCATCGTGGGATGAAGCGGCCCGGACCAACCTTACACGTACGCTTACGTGAGACCGGTTCCACCGACAAACATGCACTAGTTGCATAAGGTGGCTGGCGGGTGTCTGTCTCTCCCACTTTAGTCGGATCGGATTCGATGAAAAGGGTCCTTATGAAGGGTAAATAGCAATTGGCATATCACGTTGTGGTTCATGCGTAGGTAAGAAACGTTCTTGCTAGAAACCCATAGCAGCCACGTAAAACATGCAAACAACAATTAGAGGACGTCTAACTTGTTTTTGCAGGGTATGCTATGTGATGTGATATGGCCAAAAAGGATGTGATGAATGATATATGTGATGTATGAGATTGATCATGTTCTTGTAATAGGAATCACGACTTGCATGTCGATGAGTATGA
>NW_021244760.1:0-430 GCF_002162155.2 Triticum dicoccoides | reverse complement strand
TACATATTTGTATGTAAAAAAGAGCATACTCAAAAAATGGTACATACTACCTAAAAATTTGTATATATACTACCTAATCATTGTTATATCCTACATACTACACGTACATACTCTCGGTTTCGACAGATACTACATACAACATACAAAACGCAAGTGATGATAACTACCATTACTTGTAGGAAACATTTGTCATATATATATAGGGCTGGACTATTTTGTTACTGGTAACAGAATAATATTATGTTACTATCAGCTCTATATAGGAACCGATCACAACTTTCCGAATCGGTGCCCCAGATTTACAAAGCCCACTGAACTTGGATGGCCCGAACGAAAAGACTCCTCTACAACAGTCAGTCCACCACCATCTTCTCCACAAAAAAACCACTCCACACTCCTCGCACATTCTACGTCGGGCGGGCGGCCGCCC
>NW_021244759.1:0-3306 GCF_002162155.2 Triticum dicoccoides | reverse complement strand
AGGTGGAGGAAAGAGCTGAACCAGTTTGTCAAAGATAAAAAGACACCAGAATTCATCGGCAAATATGAGAAGATCAAAGATCACTGGCCCGCATTTGTGGCCCACAAGACATCGGAAAAGAGTAAGAAGATGTCGGAGACAAACAAGAAAAATGCTGCGAAGAAGACGCTTCACCATCGCACGGGGTCAGGTGGCTACCTGCAAGCCCGGCCTAAGTGGTCCAAGGCTGAGAATGATCTGCTTGAAAAAGGGATCGAACAAGAGACAATGAGATGGCCAGACCGTTGCCGGACTTGGTTCTTCGGGTCTGGCGGAACCTTGGACCCTGTAACAGGGTTTTGCTAGTGGACGGACGAGCAACTGGAATTACCAGTCAAGAACCTTCGACACTATATCGATGCAGCGCAGTGAGGGACGTTCCTTCCAAACAGGGAGAAGGACGAGCTCACAATGGCCCTTGGGAATCCTGAGCACCCTGGACGGACACGAGGCACGCCAGGCTCCATTCCATGGAAGGTTGGTTTTCCGGACGCAGGGGGTTACAAAACCCACGAGAGGAGGAAGAAACTGGAGCAGGACCAACTGCAGGCGCTGCACGAAAGGGTAATGGGGCTAGAGGATCGAGAAGAGGAACGAGAAGTAGCAGATCGCAGCAAACGACCTGCCGAAGCTTCCCCTGAAGCTACCCCGCCATCTCAGCCGAGAAGCAGCGTGGCTTCCACCGAGCTGGTTCAGCCGGAGCATGTCTTGACGGCTCCTGCCAGCTATCCCGTGGATGGTATCACGGAGTCTCAAAATTGCCACATGATGGCGTGATGGATGACTTTCAAGGTCAAGGCGGCTGTTGGCCAAGTTTATCCTAGTGGACCCGGCACAACTTATCACTGTCAGCCGATTCCAAAAGGATATGCTAAGGTGATGGTGGATGAAATAACGGAGGGATTTGAGGACCTCGTGCTTGACCATCCTACCGGTGAAGGGGAGACTAGGCTGGGTTCTGCTCTGAAGACTCCATGCCTATGGAAGAAAGAGCTCATCAACCTTTTGAACTGGACGCCTCCGCCTCCTCCTCCTGCTCCGGCGAGTCAGGGCACTCCGCCTCCTCCACCGCCTCCTCCTTCGGCGAGTGACGATCAGGTCACGCGTGGCGGCACTCCGCCTCCTTCTCCGGCGCATGGCGGCACTCCGCCTCCTTCTCCGCCTGCGCCGGCGCTCCCGAGCAGCCAGCAGCATCCTCCTTCTCCGCCTCACCAGCAAGGGCGGAAGAGACCCGCCGCCGCCCCGGCTGCTCCGGCGCGTCGTACTCCTTCTCCTCCGCCTCGTAAGCAAGCACGAAGGAAGACAGACGCCGCAGCCGCTCCGTCTGCTCCGGCGTCTAGCAGCACAACCAGAGGCGGGAGGCAATACAAATACGGTCCATCATCTCTCAAGCCTCTAGAGAAGTTACCGTACGAGAGGTCCGAGGAGGAAAACGATACAATTGTGCGGACCCACGTGAAGGAGTTCTTTGAAGGGGTGAAAGCAAAGAGACATCCACCTCCGGAGGAGAAGGTAGATCCGGTGAAAGCAAAGCGCACTCTCGACGCCCTGAGGAAACTACCAAAGTCTCCGCTGAGAACCAAGTATGAGCGCATTACTGAACAAACATATCTCCAAGCCCAGCGGTCGGGAACTACTATCAGTGCTAAAAGGTCAAAAGAACGAGCAAAGGGGAAAAAATTGCCCAGCTCGGCGAACAAGCACAGCAATCGTGCCCCCCGCTCAATGTGTCTAATGCTCCGGGGACGGTGGCCGGTTATGGCAATCTTGACGATTACCTGCCTGACGATGCACTTCCTGATTTCTTGGAGGTGGACGGACACAGATATGAGTACGGGAAGCCTCTCGTCAAAGATGAAAAATCTCTGACAACAATGATGCGAAGATTCCATAATTGGTACATGGAAACCTGCAGAGAGTCTGAGGGTAAGAATGCTTTGTATCTGCATATTAAAGAGGAGCACGATCTCATTGCAAATGATCTGTTGACTGTTCCATTTGAGGAGCTCTTTGAGTTCTTCAATCAAAAGGCCCTCGATAAATTAATGGTCTTTTGCTACTGCCTGTAAGTACTATTTCTGTCATTAAGTCTCTATATATAGCTCGGCTCTTTCATTGCATGTATTTATAATTAATTATCCTCAATATATTATGCAGATTGAATATCGTCGAGTGCAAAAAACAAGAAATTTATGATATTGGGTTCATTAACACAAATATCATAGATGTATTTCTGGTTGAAAAGAACGTCAAAGAGGCCGAGGACAACTTGCTACAATCGTTGATCAAAAATCAAAACAAAGATACCATACTCTTTCCTTACAACGGCTCGTGAGTGTTACTGTCGTGTGCATATTCGGTTTCCCTTATTACTCAAGCGAGCTTATAGTAATGTAATTGATGAGCTATGCATGCGTGCGCAGGTACCACTATATTCTTTTGGAGATTAAGCTTGAGCGTGGACTAGTAATCGTCTTAGACTCGAGACGGAAAGATCCCAAATCCTATGCCAACATCACTGAAATGCTCAGCAAGTAAGTTCAATCGATCATTATCGCACCATATCGGCAACTTTTTGTTCATTTCCCGATATCTCAAGTAATAATAATAATTTTCTTTGTCTTGCAGGGTTTGGAAACAGTTCACCGCAGAAGCTTCGGGACTGCCGAAGGAGCTGACATATAAATGGCCGAAAGTAAGTACTACTGGCTAGTTAGTTGCGCGCTCTCCCGTTGATTCTATAGCTATACTTTCATCAATGCTATTTATAATGCTTCATTATCAGTTTGATTGACCTCTATTTCTCGTAAAGTGCTTGTGGCAGGAGGAAGGGAATGATTTCTGTGGATACTACGTGTGCGAGTTCATCCACACCGCGACTTTGAAAAACAAGCGGGGCTACTCTCAAAGACAATATGAAGTGCGTAAGCAATAATATTCACAATTTCATTTTATTACACCATCATTTCTGTTGAGTTTCATTCATATATATGTATAAATTAACCCCCTTCTTCAAATTAGACGTGGCAGATGCGGAATGAACTCCTAGAACCAGATCGCATGAAAGCAATTCAAGAGGAATTGGCGGGATTCTTTCTTGACCACGTCATCAATAAAGCCGGAGAATACCATGTGGAAATTGATTTCAAATGCTAGGGGTTTGTAATTAAGAGATCTTATACATATTGTACATGTATGTAGCCAGTAGCGTCGGATACATGATACGAAAACTTGTTGTTCGACCAATCTCTCAGAGAAGGAGAGGTC
>NW_021244758.1:0-1458 GCF_002162155.2 Triticum dicoccoides | reverse complement strand
TATTTCGTAAACTTGAGAAATCATCCAATCAAGCAAAATTTAGGAAAAGCGCGCAACCAAATTCTGAACTAGAATTTAAATCTATATATAAATCTGGATGAATTTACAATCTTTTAGAATAAGTAGGAATACTCATCGTGTCAAAGCCATTTCTACTGTGCATGCTACATGGCATCCATCTTGATGGTTGTTTTGTTATTTAGATTATATATTCTCATCTATTGCTACGCATATCTCTGTATTTATGATTTTCTATACAAATTTAAATTAGAGTTTGTTGTATCAATTTATAAAACTATCAAAGCTCTATTTTCACAATATTATTTTTCAAATGAAAAGAAAGACCTAATAACTTAGTTAAGACTTTCACAATCTCACCGATGTTTCACATGCATGTTATGATGCAATTTCAAACAAATTCTAGATAGGTTCACTTTTTTTTATTTCAGAAAATTTTCAAATGTAATTCTAGATTTCAGTGAATTTAATTTAAATGCAGTCATCATTCATGGAGTTCGAATGCATTTTAAGTAATTTTAGTAATAAATTTATGATTTGGTTAATTTAAAATGAATTTCACTTAGTTACATTCTTCAGCCAGTGATGTTTTAGAACAGTTTCACATTTCAATGAATTTCATGATCATTCCAGAGACATTTCGCATAGTTTCAGGTTTATTCCATAGACATCTCTATTTAATTCCACTGTAGTACCACCAAACCCGTTTCACTGTGTTTTTGTTAAAGGAGGATGACCCCCGGCCTGTGCATTTGGGTGATGCATGTAACCATTTTATTAATTATTTACAAAGATCTTACAAAATAATACATCAGTAACTCTGAAGCCATCATCTTGGCAACATCTGTCGCTACTCCTATCCACTTGATGAAAGGGTGTCGATTGTCCGACCGAATACCAAACAGACAACGCACCAAAGCCTAACATCTAAAGCCGTATGCCCCAACCAAGTCGCATTGCCGGGTCTGGTGACACGCACAACAGTCCGGCACACACTCTCAGAGGCCGCCGCCGTCTTCCACCGATTCATCTCCACAGCAGGTATTGACACACCGACCTTGCCAACCCTACTGTTGACGCCAGCAGGGCACGAGACAATGCCACCATCCTGCATGTATTCATTCACACGTGCTCGTCGCCGAAACACCGCAGCGCCATGCCGTCAAGATCCGTCGTCGGCCTTGCGGTAGATGTAACACCACTCCTCCTCTTGTCCCCTCCAGCCAACACTTGCTCGAAAACGATGCCCCTAAGAGGGAGAACAAAACCGAAGGCACCACATTGTCTGATCCGATAGACCCAGCTCTAGGGTTTCCCTCAGAACATCCCGATCAAGTTGATGTGACCTGCAACGACGGTGCCTCGAGAAGGAAACGATATCAGAGACACCGCCATCGTCCGGCAAGACCGCAGTCAGGCACGATTTTCACCAAAAGCTAC
>NW_021244757.1:0-2437 GCF_002162155.2 Triticum dicoccoides | reverse complement strand
CCCCCCCTTCGGTAGGGTGCCGGAACAGGGTCCCGATTGGGTTTTGGTGGCTACAGAGGCTTGCGGCAGTGGAACTCCCGATCTATTGTCGTCTTCGATGTTTTTAGGGTATATGGACTTATATAGGCGAAAGAAGTCAGTCGGGGGACGCTCGAGGGGCCCACGATATAGGGGGTGCCCCCAACCTCGTGGCCACCTTGAAGCTTCCTTGACTTCAACTCCAAGTCTCCTGGATCACATCCGTTCCAAAAATAACGCTCCCGGAGGTTTCATTCCGTTTGGACTCCGTTTGATATTCCTTTTCTTCGAAACACTGAAATAGGCAAGAAAACAACAATATGGGCCGGGCCTCCGGTTAATAGGTTAGTCCCAAAAATAATATAGAAGTGTATAATAAAGCCCGTAAACATCCAAAACAGATAATATAATAGCATGAATGCTTCACAAATTATAGATACGTTGGAGATGTATCACTTGTTCATGAAGACCTAGGGCGTTTTGAGGAAGCCCATCATTGGAATATACAAGCCAAGTTCTTTAATGAAAAATTCCCACTAGTGTACGAAAGTGACAACATAAGAGACTCTCTATCATGAAGATCATGGTGCTACTTTGAAGCACAAGTGTGGAAAAAGAGATAGTAGCATTGTCCCTTCTTTCTTTTTCTCTAATTTTTTTTTATTTTGGTGGGCTTCTTTGGCCTCCTTTTTTTGTATGGGCTTCTTTGGCCTCTTTTATTTTTATAAAGTCCGAAGTATCGTCCCGACTTGTGGGGGAATCATAGTCTTCATCATCCTTTCCTCACTTGGGACAATGCTCTAATAATGAAGATCATCACAATTTTGTTGATTTACAACTCAAGAATTACAACTCAATACTTAGAACAAAATATGACTCTATGTGAATGCCTGCGGCGGTGTACCGGGATATGCAATGAATCAAGAGTGACATGTTAGAAAAAATTATGAAGCTGGCCTTGTCACAAATACGATGTCAACCACATGACCATGCAAAGAGGAATATGACAATGATGGAGTGTGTCATAATAAACAGAACAGTGGAAAGTTGCATGACAATATATCTCAGAATGGCTATGGAAATGCCATAATAGGTAGATATGGTGGCTGTTTTGAGGAAGGTCAATAATGGGTGCATGATACCGGCGAAGGTTGCGTGGCATAATAGAGGCTAGCAAAGTGGAAGGGTAAGTGTCCGTATATCCATGGACTCACATTAGTCATAAAGAACTCATATACTTATTGCAAAAGTCTACTTGCCCTCGAAGCAAAGCACTACTACGCATGCTCCTAGGGGAAGGGTTGGTAGGATTTAACCATCGCGTGATCCCGACCTCCACTCATAAGGAAAGCAATTAAAATAGCATCCCATGCAACAAATTTGTCACACAATTTTTACCATACGTGCATGCTACGGGACTTGCCAACTTCAACACAAGTATTTCTCAATTCATAATTACCCAATTAGCATTAATCTAACATTACCACCTTTATATCTCAAAACAATTATCAAGCATCAAATTGATCATAGTTTTTAATGCACTCTCTATGATAGTTTTTATTATACCCAACTTGGATGCTCATCATTCTAGGACCAAATTTATAACCATAGCAAATACCATGCAGTTCTAAAAGACTCTCAAAATAATATAAGTGAATCATGAGAGATCAACAATTTCTTTAAAATAAATCCACCGCCGTGCTCTAGAAAATATAAGTGATGCACATAGAGCAAAACTATCTAGCTCAAAAGATATAAGTGAAGCACATAGAGTATTCTAATAAATTCTAAATCATGTGGGTCTCTCCCAAAAGTTGTGTACAACACGGATGGTTGTGGTAAACTAAAAAACAAATACTCATATCATACAAGACACTCCAAGCAAAACACATATCATGTGGTAAATAAAAATATAGCTCCAAGTAAAGTTACCAATAGACGAAGACGAAAGAGGGGATGCCTTCAGGGGCATCCCAAGCTTAGGCTTTTGGTTGTCCTTTAATATCTTGGGGTGCCATGGGCATCCCCAAGCTTAGGCTTTTGCCACTCCTTATTCCATAGTCCATCATATCTTTACCCAAAACTTGAAAACTTCACAACACAAAACTCAACAGGAAATCTCATAAGCTTCGTTAGTGCAAGAAAGAAAAACCACCACATAAGGTATTGTAATGAACTCATTCTTTATTTATATTGGTGTTAAACCTACTGTATTCCAACTTCTCTATGGTTCATACCCCCCGATAAATAGAATCTGTCAAAAAGCACGTTAACACCAATATAAGCAGACAACACACGAAAAACAGAATCTGTCAAAAACAGAACAGTCTGTAGCAATCTGTAACTTTCGAATACTTCTGGAACTCCAAAACTCCTACCAAAATAGGACGTCCTAGGCAATTTGTCTATTGATCTACAG
>NW_021244756.1:0-549 GCF_002162155.2 Triticum dicoccoides | reverse complement strand
GACGGCATGCCTCCGAAGCAGTATGAAGGTCCTGCCAGCTCAGTATGAAGGTCCCGACTGGCTTCTCGTCGAATATAAAGGGAATAATAAATATGCCAGAGAAAAAGTTCCAGAACGTAAAGTCTCATGACTGCCATGTCATTATGACGCAACTACATCCGGTTGCATTGAGGGGGCTTCTACCGGAAAACGTCCGATTAGCCATTGTGAAGCTATGTGCATTCATCAATGCAATCTCTCAGAAGGTGATCAATCCAGAAATCATACCAAGGCTAAGGAGTGATGTGGCGCAATGTCTTGTCAGTTTCGAGCTGGTGTTCCCACCATCCTTCTTCAATATCATGACGCACGTCCCTAGTTCATCTAGTCGACGAGATTGTCATTCTGGGGCCCGTATTTCTACACAATATGTTCCCCTTTGAGAGGTTCATGGGAGTCCTAAAGAAATATGTCCATAACCGCGCTAGGCCAGAAGGAAGCATCTCCATGGGCCATCAAACAGAGGATGTCATCGGGTTTTGTGTTGACTTCATTCCTGGCCTTAAGAAG
>NW_021244755.1:0-384 GCF_002162155.2 Triticum dicoccoides | reverse complement strand
GCATACTCCTAGGGGGATAGATTGGTAGGAAAAGACCATCGCTCGTCCACGACCGCCACTCATAAGGAAGACAATCAATAAATAAATTATGCCCCAACTTCATCACAAAGCGGTTCACCATACGTGCATGCTACGGGAATCACAAACTTCAACACAAGTATTCTTTAAATTCATAATTACCCCACTAGCATGACTCTAATATCACCACCTCTATATCTCAAAACAATTATCAAAAATCAAATTGATCATAGCATCCAATTCACTTCCTATGATAGTTTTTATTATACCCAACTTGGATGCCCATCATTCTAGGACCAATTTTATAACCATAGCAAATACCATGCTGTTATAAAAGACTCTCAAAATAATATAAGTGAAGCATGA
>NW_021244754.1:0-3306 GCF_002162155.2 Triticum dicoccoides | reverse complement strand
AGGTGGAGGAAAGAGCTGAACCAGTTTGTCAAAGATAAAAAGACACCAGAATTCATCGGCAAATATGAGAAGATCAAAGATCACTGGCCCGCATTTGTGGCCCACAAGACATCGGAAAAGAGTAAGAAGATGTCGGAGACAAACAAGAAAAATGCTGCGAAGAAGACGCTTCACCATCGCACGGGGTCAGGTGGCTACCTGCAAGCCCGGCCTAAGTGGTCCAAGGCTGAGAATGATCTGCTTGAAAAAGGGATCGAACAAGAGACAATGAGATGGCCAGACCGTTGCCGGACTTGGTTCTTCGGGTCTGGCGGAACCTTGGACCCTGTAACAGGGTTTTGCTAGTGGACGGACGAGCAACTGGAATTACCAGTCAAGAACCTTCGACACTATATCGATGCAGCGCAGTGAGGGACGTTCCTTCCAAACAGGGAGAAGGACGAGCTCACAATGGCCCTTGGGAATCCTGAGCACCCTGGACGGACACGAGGCACGCCAGGCTCCATTCCGTGGAAGGTTGATTTTCCGGACGCAGGGGGTTACAAAACCCACGAGAGGAGGAAGAAACTGGAGCAGGACCAACTGCAGGCGCTGCACGAAAGGGTAATGGGGCTAGAGGATCGAGAAGAGGAACGAGAAGTAGCAGATCGCAGCAAACGACCTGCCGAAGCTTCCCCTGAAGCTACCCCGCCATCTCAGCCGAGAAGCAGCGTGGCTTCCACCGAGCTGGTTCAGCCGGAGCATGTCTTGACGGCTCCTGCCAGCTATCCCGTGGATGGTATCACGGAGTCTCAAAATTGCCACATGATGGCGTGATGGATGACTTTCAAGGTCAAGGCGGCTGTTGGCCAAGTTTATCCTAGTGGACCCGGCACAACTTATCACTGTCAGCCGATTCCAAAAGGATATGCTAAGGTGATGGTGGATGAAATAACGGAGGGATTTGAGGACCTCGTGCTTGACCATCCTACCGGTGAAGGGGAGACTAGGCTGGGTTCTGCTCTGAAGACTCCATGCCTATGGAAGAAAGAGCTCATCAACCTTTTGAACTGGACGCCTCCGCCTCCTCCTCCTGCTCCGGCGAGTCAGGGCACTCCGCCTCCTCCACCGCCTCCTCCTTCGGCGAGTGACGATCAGGTCACGCGTGGCGGCACTCCGCCTCCTTCTCCGGCGCATGGCGGCACTCCGCCTCCTTCTCCGCCTGCGCCGGCGCTCCCGAGCAGCCAGCAGCATCCTCCTTCTCCGCCTCACCAGCAAGGGCGGAAGAGACCCGCCGCCGCCCCGGCTGCTCCGGCGCGTCGTACTCCTTCTCCTCCGCCTCGTAAGCAAGCACGAAGGAAGACAGACGCCGCAGCCGCTCCGTCTGCTCCGGCGTCTAGCAGCACAACCAGAGGCGGGAGGCAATACAAATACGGTCCATCATCTCTCAAGCCTCTAGAGAAGTTACCGTACGAGAGGTCCGAGGAGGAAAACGATACAATTGTGCGGACCCACGTGAAGGAGTTCTTTGAAGGGGTGAAAGCAAAGAGACATCCACCTCCGGAGGAGAAGGTAGATCCGGTGAAAGCAAAGCGCACTCTCGACGCCCTGAGGAAACTACCAAAGTCTCCGCTGAGAACCAAGTATGAGCGCATTACTGAACAAACATATCTCCAAGCCCAGCGGTCGGGAACTACTATCAGTGCTAAAAGGTCAAAAGAACGAGCAAAGGGGAAAAAATTGCCCAGCTCGGCGAACAAGCACAGCAATCGTGCCCCCCGCTCAATGTGTCTAATGCTCCGGGGACGGTGGCCGGTTATGGCAATCTTGACGATTACCTGCCTGACGATGCACTTCCTGATTTCTTGGAGGTGGACGGACACAGATATGAGTACGGGAAGCCTCTCGTCAAAGATGAAAAATCTCTGACAACAATGATGCGAAGATTCCATAATTGGTACATGGAAACCTGCAGAGAGTCTGAGGGTAAGAATGCTTTGTATCTGCATATTAAAGAGGAGCACGATCTCATTGCAAATGATCTGTTGACTGTTCCATTTGAGGAGCTCTTTGAGTTCTTCAATCAAAAGGCCCTCGATAAATTAATGGTCTTTTGCTACTGCCTGTAAGTACTATTTCTGTCATTAAGTCTCTATATATAGCTCGGCTCTTTCATTGCATGTATTTATAATTAATTATCCTCAATATATTATGCAGATTGAATATCGTCGAGTGCAAAAAACAAGAAATTTATGATATTGGGTTCATTAACACAAATATCATAGATGTATTTCTGGTTGAAAAGAACGTCAAAGAGGCCGAGGACAACTTGCTACAATCGTTGATCAAAAATCAAAACAAAGATACCATACTCTTTCCTTACAACGGCTCGTGAGTGTTACTGTCGTGTGCATATTCGGTTTCCCTTATTACTCAAGCGAGCTTATAGTAATGTAATTGATGAGCTATGCATGCGTGCGCAGGTACCACTATATTCTTTTGGAGATTAAGCTTGAGCGTGGACTAGTAATCGTCTTAGACTCGAGACGGAAAGATCCCAAATCCTATGCCAACATCACTGAAATGCTCAGCAAGTAAGTTCAATCGATCATTATCGCACCATATCGGCAACTTTTTGTTCATTTCCCGATATCTCAAGTAATAATAATAATTTTCTTTGTCTTGCAGGGTTTGGAAACAGTTCACCGCAGAAGCTTCGGGACTGCCGAAGGAGCTGACATATAAATGGCCGAAAGTAAGTACTACTGGCTAGTTAGTTGCGCGCTCTCCCGTTGATTCTATAGCTATACTTTCATCAATGCTATTTATAATGCTTCATTATCAGTTTGATTGACCTCTATTTCTCGTAAAGTGCTTGTGGCAGGAGGAAGGGAATGATTTCTGTGGATACTACGTGTGCGAGTTCATCCACACCGCGACTTTGAAAAACAAGCGGGGCTACTCTCAAAGACAATATGAAGTGCGTAAGCAATAATATTCACAATTTCATTTTATTACACCATCATTTCTGTTGAGTTTCATTCATATATATGTATAAATTAACCCCCTTCTTCAAATTAGACGTGGCAGATGCGGAATGAACTCCTAGAACCAGATCGCATGAAAGCAATTCAAGAGGAATTGGCGGGATTCTTTCTTGACCACGTCATCAATAAAGCCGGAGAATACCATGTGGAAATTGATTTCAAATGCTAGGGGTTTGTAATTAAGAGATCTTATACATATTGTACATGTATGTAGCCAGTAGCGTCGGATACATGATACGAAAACTTGTTGTTCGACCAATCTCTCAGAGAAGGAGAGGTC
>NW_021244753.1:0-893 GCF_002162155.2 Triticum dicoccoides | reverse complement strand
TTGATAATTTGACTTTGCCATGTGATCAAACAACTGAAATACCAACAATTTTGAGTGCACCCATTGAATTAACTATTGATGCAAAAGAACCAATGTTTAATCATTTTGATATGACCTCTAATCTTGGTGATGATTCTGTGTTGAATGACTTATTGCATGTTTGCTTATTTAAGCATGTTGTAGCATGTAAATTTGATGCAAGTAAGGTTTATTCACCAATGTTGGGATGGTTTAATGATGAACATTGTCAATCTTTTGAAATGAATAAGAGCTTCACTTATATGTGCAAACTGAGTTGCAATATTTTCATGCCTTCTACTTCTTGTGCTAATTTTTTGGCTTTAGATTTTATGAACTATGCAAGTTACTCATCTATTCATGTGTCATATATGCAAAAATCAAGGGAAGTAAAAATGGATGACATATACATTTACAACATGTACACCTTGTCTCTTTTGTTAGCCACATTTTAGATTAAGCAACGCCGAGGACCATCAGCACGTGGCATTAACTTTGATTTGCGCAAATCAGGAAATCTATCCTTACGCAAATGTAACCAAACAAGATCTCCAGGTGCAAACACAACATGTTTTCTACCCTTATCTCCAGCAAGTTTATATTTAGCATTCATGCGCTCAATGTTTTCCTTGGTTAACTCATGCATTTTTAAAATCAATTCAGCACGTTGTTTAGCATCAAAATTAACCTTCTCCGAAGATGGAAGAGGCAACAAATCAATAGGTGCATGAGGTAGGAAACCATACACAACTTCAAAAGGGCACATCTTAGTAGTAGAATGCAATGAACGATTATAAGCAAATTCAATATGAGGCAAGCATTCCTCCCACATTTTCTTATTATTCTTCAAAACAGCCCTAAGCGTAGTAGACAAC
>NW_021244752.1:0-601 GCF_002162155.2 Triticum dicoccoides | reverse complement strand
CCGTAGTGCACCTTTATAGCCACCCAGTTACGTTGTGACGTTTGGCACACTGAAAGCACTCCTACGGTATCCGGGAGTTGCACAATCTCATGGTCTAAGGAAATGATACTTGACATTAGAAAAGCTTTAGCATACGAACTACACGATCTTGTGCTAGGCTTAGGATTGGGTCTTGTCCATCACATCATTCTCCTAATGATGTGATCCCGTTATCAATGACATCCAATGTCCATGGTCAGGAAACCGTAACCATCTATTGATCAACGAGCTAGTCAACTAAAGGCTTACTAGGGACATGGTGTTGTCTATGTATCCACACATGTATCTGAGTTTCCTATCAATACAATTCTAGCATGGATAATAAACGATTATCATGAACCAGGAAATATAATAATAACCAATTTATTATTGCCTCTAGGGCATATTTCCAACAATCTCCCACTTGCACTAGAGTCAATAATCTAGTTCACATCGCCATGTGATTAACACTCACAGGTCACATCGCCATGTGACCAACATCCAAAGAGTTTACTAGACTCAATAATCTAGTTCACATCACTATGTGATTAACACTCAATGAGTTCTGGGTTTGATCATGTTA
>NW_021244751.1:0-660 GCF_002162155.2 Triticum dicoccoides | reverse complement strand
ATATATATATATATTAGTGGCAAACGTAGAACTAGCTAGCTAATCACAATAAGGAATCATGTTAGTGGCCTCGACGCTGCTTCTCTAGGGTTTGGGATCACCTCGACACAACGCTTCAAGGGTTTGGAGTGGCCTCGACGAAAACGCTCTTTTAACTTGGTAAATTTGGGTGGCCTCGAGAGTTTTTGTCGAGTGAGAGGGCCGAGGGGGGTGCTGCCGTTGTATAGGTTATCACGGTCGAGAGGGGGTATATATATCGACCGCCCCTCATGTCGAAGTTATCTCGAGGGGCGGCGAGGGCAAAGGCGAGTAGCCTGACGGCAACAGACCCGATAAAACATAAGAAAACAAAGAAGAAATAAAAAGAGCAAAAGAAGAAAGGAATAGAGGAGAAGATCGAAGAAAAAAAAGAAGAAAAAAAAGAGGAGAAGAAGAAAGGAATAGAGGAGAGAAGAAGAAAAAAAATAGAATTTTTCTATTTTTTCTTCTTCTCCTCTATTCCTTTCTTCTTCTCCTCTTCCTTTTCTTCTTTTTTGTTCTTCTTATTTATTTCTCCTCTATTCCTTTCTTTGTTCTTCTCCTCTTCTTTTTCTTCTTCTCCCTCGAGAAAGAAAAATAATTAAGGAAAAGGAAGAAAAGAGGAAGAAGGAAGAAGGAAGA
>NW_021244750.1:0-718 GCF_002162155.2 Triticum dicoccoides | reverse complement strand
GCCGGGTAGGATTATGCTATGCAATGCTACTTGGAGATGCTACTTGGAGGACTTCAATCTACTCTCTTCTACATGCTGCAAGACGGAGGCTGCCAGAAGCGTAGTCTTCGATAGGACTAGCTATCCCCCTCTTATTCTGGCATTCTGCAGTTCAGTCCACTGATATGGCCTCCTTACACATATACCCATGCATATATAGTGTAGTTCCTTGCTTGCGAGTACTTTGGATGAGTACTCACGGTTGCTTTCTCCCTCCTTTTTCCCCCTTTCCTTTCTTTCTGGTTGTCGCAACCAGATGCTGGAGTCCAGGAGCCAGACGCCACCGTCGACGACGACTCCTACTACATCGGAGGTGCCTACTACTACGTGCAGCCCGCTGACGACGACTAGGAGTAGTTAGGAGGATCCCAGGCAGGAGGCCTGCGCCTCTTTCGATCTGTATCCCAGTTTGTGCTAGCCTTCTTAAGGAAAACTTGTTTAACTTATGTCTGTACTCAGATATTGTTGCTTTCGCTGACTCGTCTATGATCGAGCACTTGTATTCGAGCCCTCGAGGCCCCTGGCTTGTATTATGATGCTTGTATGACTTATTTATGTTTTAGAGTTGTGTTGTGATATCTTCCCGTGAGTCCCTGATCTTGATCGTACACATTTGCGTGCATGATTAGTGTACGATTGAATCGGGGGCGTCACAAGTTGGTATCAGAGCCGACTGCCT
>NW_021244749.1:0-392 GCF_002162155.2 Triticum dicoccoides | reverse complement strand
ATTGGTATGAAATTATGTGGCTTGAATGGCAGGGTGCCGATTCTTATCACAGACCAAATCAAAAATAATACAATTAAAGGAAGAATTCCCAAATATTATCTCTTTTCCGAAGATGCACATTTTGGCACTTTTATAGTATAATATAACTATGGATGGACAAATACTGGTGGGGAGAAATATAATAAATATAACAATTAGTGAATGGCGCGATCAGAAGATGTGGAAACATATATATGGATATGTGGATATCTGACATTGTTCTAATAGATAGTGGTGGCATAGATACAGTGTATTTGCATGTGATCAATCTTTTCACTTTTCTCTGTAAAAATTCTAAAAGAATATCCAGTGCAAATATAAATGGACATGGATGAAAAGGTGAAACCGTTAAA
>NW_021244748.1:0-619 GCF_002162155.2 Triticum dicoccoides | reverse complement strand
CACACACACACACACACACACACACACACACACACACACACACACACACACACTCAAATATCCAATCAAAACAAAACAATTAATCACACACACAAACACACATAAATACAAGCAACCATGCATACATAGCAGACATGCGTGATCTAGCTAGCAGCAAAGCTCAACCGGATAGACCTTGTCGATTATACATATGACCCCTACCGGTGGCTTATACTATCCGTCTTGCTCGTTGGCGAGCATCCGGCGGTGGACCTTGTCGATGAACTCGGACGCCTTCCGGTCGATGTCGCGCTCGGCGTACCAGTGCCGGGTGTAGTCGTCGTCGTCACTCGGCCGCACCCTGTGAATGTGATGGTACCTCTGCTGCGGTGCCGCCGCCACATCATGCTGCTGCCGCGTCGCCGCCGTGGCCTCCTCCTCCTCCTCCCTCTTGTTCTTGAACCCGAACAGGGATGCAAGCGCCGCCCTCTTCTTCCCACTCCCCATCGCGCAAATCTCTCTTGCTCTAGCTAAGCTTAGCTCCGTTGCAGAATATGCCATGGTAGTTTGCTTGGTTGCCTGCACGGAGACATGGTGTGGGTGTGGGTTTGTATTTATAGCGGCTAGACATGGCCTACCG
>NW_021244747.1:0-515 GCF_002162155.2 Triticum dicoccoides | reverse complement strand
AGTTTATAATGGCGGAGGACAACATAGAAGAACTCGGAGAAAGGAGGCACCACGCCAGCAATGACAGCGCTCATGAAGAAGGGATAGAAGGTGCTCCCCTTGTCGTCTGGCTGGGAAAATCCGGGTTGGAGTGCAGTCTCCCCCATCTCATTGCCTTGCGCCACCGTCATCAGGCGCGTGAGGATGAGATTCTTCTCCATCATGTTGGGGGGATCCAGAGCCGGCGAGTACCAGGCCGATGGAGCCTCGGCTGCGGTCTTGCAGGGCGCCATTGCTCGATGCAGGAGAAGGGATGAGGCGGATACGGAGATTTCAGAAGCAGGAGGGCAAGAGCAAGAAAGGGGATCTGGAGCAAGGCGAATGAGAGCAGTGAAGGTAAGCCTAACCCGAGCCAACCCTTTTGTCAGACGAGCAGTTGCCGAGGCAATGTGGGGAAGCGGAGACGCCCATGTCCAATCAACCACCACGCGGCGCCCAAGGCCGCAGGATGTTGGGGCCCGCGGCGCTCCGCACTT
>NW_021244746.1:0-1135 GCF_002162155.2 Triticum dicoccoides | reverse complement strand
ACGACGGTGTCGAACACCCCTTAACTGGTCAGAGACCGGGGAAAGACAATTCTTTGGCCCGGATATGATTCAGGAAGCAGAAGAGCAAGTTCGTATCGTTCGTGAAAAGTTGAAAACAGCCCAATCTCGTCAAAAGAGTCAATATGACCGAAAACATAAGGCTATGACTTTCGAGGTTGACGAGAAGGCTTATCTTCGGGTCACCCCTCTGAAGGGAACCCATCGTTTCGGTATCAAAGGCAAATTGGCTCCTCGTTACATTGGACCTTTTCGCATCCTTGCCAAACGAGGAGAAGTTGCCTACCAGTTGGAACTACCTCCGCACCTCTCCAGAGTTCACGATGTCTTCCACGTTTCTCAACTCAGGCGTTGCTTCTCGGATCCTATCCGTGAAGTGGACCACGAAACGCTTGATCTTCAAGATGATCTTGCATATCGAGAGTACCCCATTCGTATCCTCGATCAAGCCGAACGTACCACCCGGCGTCATAATATCAAATTTCTCAAAGTTCAATGGTCGCACCATTCTGAGGATGAAGCAACCTGGGAAAGGGAGGATCGTCTTCGACTCGAGTATCCCGCCTTCTTCCCGGAGGAACCCAAATCTCGGGACGAGATTCTTTTGAGTGGGGGTGAGTTGTCACACCCTAGCTAGTCATGCATTAGAGTGTTGCATCATGTTTACTCTTTCATCAGAAACTTGAAATGGGGATTTGTGAAACCCTCAGAACCATTTTGAAAATGACCCAAATAAAAATTTCTCCAAAAGGGTCCAAGAAAATGCTCATGTTGCTCTCTGAAAATATTGGACAGAGATAAAAATCAAACCAATATTTTTAGTGGCTCATGGACATTTATTTTGGGCATTTGGAATTAATGCATAAATATTTGCATTGGAAATATATTAATTATATATATTAATATATGCCCAAATATTATGCCAATTATAAAAGAGCTCTGGAATAATATAAATAGCTCCTGCAAAAATTGGCATAAGTTAAATAAATGATTTAATATATTATTTAAATCAAAACAAATGTCAGAAATTAAAAAACAGAAAAATATATAACAGGAGGAGCTTACCTGGGCTCCTCCACTGTGCGGCCCAGCCAGCTGGCTGGCCCAGCCGGCAGCC
>NW_021244745.1:0-1198 GCF_002162155.2 Triticum dicoccoides | reverse complement strand
CCCCCCCCCTCTACTCTCTTGTAATGGATTGAGTTTCCCCTTTGAAGTTATCTTATCGGATTGAGTCTTTAAAGATTTGAGAACACTTGATGTATGTCTTGCCGTGGATATCTGTGGTGACAATGGGATATCACGTGATTCACTTGATGTATGTTTTGGTGATCAACTTGCGGGTTCCACCCACGTACCTATGCATAGGGGCTGGCATATGTTTTCGTCGTGATTCTCCGGTAGAACTTTGGGGCACTCTTTGAGGTCCTTTGTGTTGGTTGAATAGATGAATCTGAGATTGTGTGATGCATATTGTATAATCATTCCCACGGATACTTGAGGTGACATTGGAGTATCTAGGTGACATTAGGGTTTTGGTTGATTTGTATCTTAAGGTGTTATTCTAGTACGAACTCTAGGGCTGTTTGTGACACTTATAGGAATAGCCCAACGGATTGATTGGAAAGAATAACTTTGAGGTGGTTTCGTACCCTACCATAATCTCTTCATTCGTTCTCCGCTATTAGTGACTTTGGAGTGACTCTTTGTTGCATGTTGAGGGATAGTTTTATGATCCAATTATGTTAGTATTGTTGAGACTTACACTAGTGAAAGTATGAACTCTAGGCCTTGTTTCCTAGCATTGCAATACCGTTTACGCTCACTTTTATCACTTGTTACCTTGCTGTTTTTATAATTTCAGATTACAAATACCCATATCTACTATCCATATACCACTTGTATCACCATCTCTTCGCCGAACTAGTGCACCTATACAATTTACTATTGTATTGGGTGTGTTGGGGACACAAGAGACTCTTTGTTATTTGGTTGCAGGGTTGCTCGAGAGAGACCATCTTCATCCTACGCCTCCTATGGATTGATAAACCTTAGGTCATCCACTTGAGGGAAATTTGCTACTGTCCTACAAACCTCTGCACTTGGAGGCCCAACAACGTCTACAAGAAGAAGGTTGTGTAGTAGACATCACGTCCCTGCGCGCGCTCTGCTCGCCGTTGAGGCAAAGTTATAATGGCAACTGTTAATAAATATTAATAATTTTCTTACATATTCAGGATAATTTAAAATGCCAAATGCGGCAAGGCCCAGAACACTCACAGCCTACATTGCATACAATTATAATAAAATATAAGCTAAAAGGTTGAGCCGGCGGCCTTCCGACGATGGTCTTCTGGGACTCCATGAT
>NW_021244744.1:0-1026 GCF_002162155.2 Triticum dicoccoides | reverse complement strand
CTGACCAGTGGGCCCGACCCCCCCCTAACCTTTTAATTAAACTAAATAAACCCCTGTTAACCCCCTGTCACTGACGTGTGGGTCCCACACGTCAGGTTTGACCCGGACCAGCCCGTTGACCTGCTGACGTCACTATGACGTCAGGCTGGCGCATTAATTCAATTACTGGATTTATTAATAATCAGGAAATTCCAGAAAATTGTATAAACTTCAATAATTCATAGAAAATTAACCGTAACTACAAATTAAATAATTTATATATGAAAAATTATCAGAAAAATTCAAGGAATCCATATGTACCATTTTCATGCATGTTAGAACAACTTATAGCTGCTGTTTAGCACAAATCAATTAAATGGCATTTGAATAATCACATATGGAGTTTAAATTTGAATCTTGTATTCAAACCAACTTCATTTAATCTATTGCTAGTTGCATTAGCTCAAAACACATTCATTTTGCCATGTCATGATCATGCATCATATTGTGCATTGCATTGATTGTGTTCCCTTCTGTGTTGCCGGTATTTGTCCCCTCTCGATAGACATGATACCGATGATGTGATCGTTGACACTGATGAAGACTCAATGTTATCTTCAGAAGTGCCAGGCAAGCAAAACCCCCTTGTTCATTCCGATACAATCCCACTCTCTCGCTCCTGCTCTCTTTTACTGCATTAGGACAACAACGATTCATCTGTTATTTGCTGCGGTAGCTGAACCCCTTTATCCTTTGCATGACCTGTCATTCCACAGTAAATAGATGAAACCCACTAGCATGGGTAGGAGTTGTTTGAGCCCTGTTGTGCCTACTCATTCTTGCTTGTTTGTCATGCCTGCTACTGCTTAGAGTTGAGTCAGGTCTGATTCATCGGGGATGAATCAGAGGCGTGTGAACATGTCCTACTGTGTGTGAGCTAAGTGTGTGAACACGTTTTGGTAAAGGTAGCGGTGAGAGGCCATGTAGGAGTACATGGTGGGTTGTCTCATTGCAGCCGTCCTCAGGAACTGAGTTCTGTGTTTGTGA
>NW_021244743.1:0-384 GCF_002162155.2 Triticum dicoccoides | reverse complement strand
ACGTCGTCGTTCTCCTTCCCGGCTTTGTCGGCGACACCCCACCGTGCTTGGATCTCCGCCGACCTCTCCGCAGCAGTGCGTGCGTCCTTTTCTTTCTTGCGGTGGCGGGCCTCTCTTTTCTTGAGTGCTTTCTGACTTTTCCGCTCCCTCTGTGCGTCTTTGGCCGCCTCTTGCTCTACCGCCCATTCGGCCTTGGCATCTTCAAATTCCTCCCACATAGTTGTGAGGTCGCGAGCGGCAATGAACTCGGCATGGCGGAATGCCATCGCTTCCCTACCATTTTGTGTGCGTTCATGGGCGGCGAGGAACTCGACGCGGCGGGATGCCATCGCTGCCTTACCGGTTAGTGTGTGGCGCGGTGGCATGAACGACGCTTGGTGAGAG
>NW_021244742.1:0-852 GCF_002162155.2 Triticum dicoccoides | reverse complement strand
GTGTGAGTTAATTCCTTGTGCAATAAATTAGAAGGAATTTTCAAACATATTGGTCTCACGAGACGGACACATGAATACGTATGCATGGAGTGACATGGCATTTTAATTCAAAAAATAGAAAAATGATGAGAAACACATGGAACCTTTGTTGATGTAATGTCATCCATCAAGATGATGTCGTAAAGAAATTGGCATGTTTGACGAACGTTTGGACACGCACCCCTCACAAACCGGAGCAACTCACTAGAAGCTTCGTTGTTCCGAGAGGGAACAATGCATGTTTGATGACGAACGGGAGATAGCTTCCTCTTAGGGCCTTCAATTTTTTCCTACATTTAACATGCACTAATACAACTGTCTTGTGAAAATTTGGTAAATTTCACGGGTCTTTTGACCTTTTAAAGACATTTAAGTGATTTTCTAACCATTTAATGGCCGTAATTCAAATTTGAACTATATCTACATGCAACGCCTAACCATAACATTTTGAAAAATCATATATGTGTACTTGTGTGTGAGTTAATTCCTTGTGCAATAAATTAGAACGAATTTTCAAACATATTGGTCTCACGACACGGACACATGAATACGTATGCATGGAGTGACATGGCATTTTAATTAAAAAAATAGAAAAATGATGAGAAACACATGAAACCTTGGTTGATGTAATGTCATGCAATCAAGATGATGTCATAAAGAAGTTGGCATGTTTGACGAACGTTTGGACACGCACCCCTCACAAACCGGAGCAACTCACTAGAAGCTTCATTGTTCTGAGAGGGAACAATGCATGTTTGATGACGAACGGGAGATAGCTTCCTCTTACGGCCTTCAATTTTTTTCCTACGTTTA
>NW_021244741.1:0-802 GCF_002162155.2 Triticum dicoccoides | reverse complement strand
GTGTAGAGAAAGCCGGCGGACATATTACTGCCTCATTGCAAGACATGGTATTCAAGTTCTGGGAAGCGTACATGTGCGAGATGAACCCACGCATCATGCCATAAGTTGTGCGTGTGTCTTTACCTTTTCATTGTCGCCTGCATCCATGGGCTCGCTCGATGATGTTCCGATCCAGGAGTACGTCAAAGCTGGCACACTTGTTCAGAATCTCTGCAGAATCTGGCTGCATGTAAACTGAAGCTTTCTTGAAGCACAATTGTTTGGAGTGCTTCTTAATTACCAAGCCTTCTTACTTTGTGCACATAGCCCTTCCTAGAGCTGCAAGCGTTAGCTGCTACTCCCTCCATTCCAATTTACTCGTCGTGGTTTTAGTTCAAAATTGAACTAAAACAACGACGAGCAAATCGGAACTGAGGGAGTACTTGCACCGTTAACTGTTGGGGAGGAAGGCAGATTCCATGCTACTCTAGTGATCTGTTTCCATATCGTCGGCGATTACAATGATATACTTGAAACACATATATCACGAAATGATTATTTTGAGATGGGATCATGGGTTCAGTGAGCAGTCAAAATTCCGCAAGTTGAATGTAGCAGAATTTGTGAGCAGATGAGTAGAGTTAATTAAACCTACCTCTTGTTATGCAAGCGCTCTCTGATATGATATGCAAGCCGACATCAGACACGAGGAGTATCTGGACGTGTACTTGTCTCGAGCCCTTGTCCGCAGCAGATGCACATGCCCTTACGGCGAACCGCCGGCCGTCAGAGATCACCTCCAACTAGTTCAGCAGTTCGTCAC
>NW_021244740.1:0-833 GCF_002162155.2 Triticum dicoccoides | reverse complement strand
CATCGAGTTTGGTAAATTGTGTGTAACGTTTAGATTTTGTGTGGAGGCTATATATATACCCATCCACCCTCTCCTCATTCTCGAGGAAAGCCACCAGAACATGCCTACACTTCCAGCATCCATTTTCTGGGAGAGAACCACCTACTCATGTGTTAAGGCCAAGATATTCCAATCCTACCATATGAATCTTGATCTCTAGTCTTCCCCAAGTTGCTTTCCACTCAAATCATCTTTCCACCAAATCCAATCCTATGAGAGAGAGTTGAGTGTTGGGGAGACTGTCATTTGAAGCACAAGAGCAAGGAGTTCATCAACAACACACCATCTATTACCTTTTGGAGAGTTGTGTCTCCTAGATTGGTTAGGTGTCACTTGGGAGCCTCCGTCAAGATTGTGGAGTTGAACCAAGGAGTTTGTACGGGCAAGGAGATCGCCTACTTCGTGAAGATCTACCCTAGTGAGGCAAGTCCTTCGTGGGCGATGGCCATGGTGAGATAGACAAGGCTGCTTCTTCGTGGACCCTTCGTGGGTGGAGCCCTCCGTGGACTCGCGCAACCGTTACCCTTCGTGGGTTGAAGTCTCCATCAACGTGAATGTACGATACCACCACCTATCGGAACCACGCAAAATCTTCGTGTCAACATTGTGTTTGCTCCCTCCAAACTCCTCCCCTTAACCTTCATATGCAATGATTTACATTCCGCTGCTGTACTCTTAGAATTGCATGTGTAGGTTGATTGCTTGACTTGTGCTACGTTGCTAAAATCTAAAAAGAACTAAAATTGAGAAAATGCTAGATTTTTGGTCAAGTAGTCTAATCACCCTCCCCCCCC
>NW_021244739.1:0-1091 GCF_002162155.2 Triticum dicoccoides | reverse complement strand
CGCAAAGAACACCGATACACAACCATCACCAAACAATGTGCAACAATATGATGCATGCATGAAACATGGCAATATGAGTGTGTTGGGCTAATGCAACTAAAACCAGAAGGGTTTGAACAAATTTGAATCAAAGATTCAAATTTCAAACTCAAACATGGCCTTTTAAAGTGCTTTTCCTTGTTCTGCTTAAAACATCAATTTAACTTGTTTGATCATGCATGAAAATAGTACAGATGGATAGATTGGATTTTTCTGATCATTTTTCATATATAATTTGTCCAATTTGGAGTTACAGAATAAAAGTTATGAATTTTTGAAGTTTAAATTATATTCTGGAATTTCCTGATTTAAATTAAATCCAGAAAATCAATTACTGCGTCAGCCTGACGTCAGTGTGACGTCAGCAGGTCAACGGAACAGGTCTGGGTCAAACCTGACAGTGGGTCTCGCATGTCAGGGTGATTATTTTAATTAAAAATTAATTAAAACTAATCCTGTTTAATTAACAGGGCTGGGCCCCACCTGTCATTGACTCAGGGGAGTCAACCAGGGCCCACCCGTGGTCAAAGTCAAAGCCAGCAACGCCGGCGTTTAGCCGCCGGCGAGCCCGACGCGGCGGCGGGAGTGGTTTTGGCCATTTCGGCCACCAAATGGGCCACGGAGACCACCGGAGTGGAGCTGAGGACAAACCGCAGCTCTTGGCGGAGTCCGTTGGGGTCGGGGTGGCCGGAGTTGGCGCCGGCGACGACTTTGGCGGCCACCGGGGTTCGGTCGAAGATGAACTTGGCGCTAGAGGGGTCGGTGAGGCTCGTGGAGTGGCTAGCTAGGTGCTGCGGGACTCGGTGAGTAAGATGGACACCATCTTGTGGCCGGAGTGTGGCCGGAAGCACGTCGGCGACGAGATCCGCGGCGGTGCGGGCGTGTGATCCTCGTGCGGTGGCTACACGGCTCAGGAATGAGAGAGAGAGGGTCGGAGGAGTAGCTAGGCTCACAGCGCTCCCGTAGAGGCCACCGGCGAGGTCGGGGACGAGCTGAGGCGGCGACGGCGTTGAAGGGGATCTCCGGCGACGGTGAGCTCGGGCGAGGTCGGT
>NW_021244738.1:0-806 GCF_002162155.2 Triticum dicoccoides | reverse complement strand
AATACCAATCTGAAAGCTGCTCTTGGGATTGCCAACAAGGAGGTCAGTCGACTGAAAACTGATAAAGCTGCCCTGACCGACCAAGTCGCCAAATTGACTGGGAAGAAAACTGATCTGGAGGCCTTCCTGAGTGGACTTGCCAAGAAGCTGTTTCTTATGCTTGAAGGTAAACCTCTATGCTTGGCAGACATTTCCAATTGTGATTTTTCCATTCGACCATCTCCTTGACTTAGTGATCACCCTTGCAGAATTTTGTCAAAACTTTGAAGAAGAAACTAGCCGGCTGGAGCCAAACCTCGACCCCGTCAATTCTCCGGTGAACGATGAAGTTGCCATGGATGTTCTCCGACTGGAGTCCCGTGTTGCAGCTGTCGTGGACTATCTCGCAAGGCTGAAGGCCGCCACATCTCGCATCGACTCGACGCTTTGGCCTGAGGAGACACTTCAGAATGACCTTGAATCGCTGATGGCCCGGTTGAAGACGATCCCTGGTCGAGTGCAGGAATGGAAGATGTCCTCGGCTCGGTGTGGTGCAGATGTTGCTCTGTGTCTTGCCCGAGTCCACTGTAAGGACGCACGAGAAGAGAAGCTGGCGGCCCTTCGGGTGGCCAATACCAAGAAGCACGACTTCAGGTCCTTTATGGAAACTTTCCTTGCAGCTGCCACTCGGATCGCCGACGGAATTGACCTTGATGAATTCGTTGCTCCTTCCAGCCCTCCACAGGAGGGGTAAAAAACTTCTTCTGGCTCGACGCTTTTAAATTTGCCTCGGTATGCCGAGTGGAATTGTAACCGATAAACTTTAA
>NW_021244737.1:0-815 GCF_002162155.2 Triticum dicoccoides | reverse complement strand
GTAGTATGCTCAGCTTGTCATGAAATATCTTGTGGTGAGTGAATCGAGCTCGCAAAGAGGCCTTCGTAATTCTGTTTATGCCATGCCCAGTTTTCTGCTAAGTCTGAATCTGTTAACGAAACTTTCTATGTTTACATGGGTGCCATCATATCTTCTGATTCTTTTGGGCTTATGGTCAGTAAGGGACTTTTGTTCTATGCTTTGAGTAGATTCATGCCATGCCTTGTATTGCTATGTTCTGTTCCTGTAGCATGTTGTTATCTTGCTCTAAACATTGCTTCCTGATATTAATTCCTGACATGTTAGTATTTTCAATAAGTCTGTGAAGCTGATATTTTTTGCATTTTTTTCATGCTTGTTTGAACCTGCTCTTGTGTGTTTTAGCCGTAGCTAAGTGTTCATCTTTTGTCAAGCATCTTGAGTAGATCACTGCCATGTGCTTTGTTGCTATGTTGGGGGTGCAGTAGCTTAGTTTCTCGTTGCTTTCTAGATGGCATCGTGCTGTTAATCGCAGGATTGTGTCATTCTTGTTTTGCTTGCCATTTGCAAACCATGCATCCGATTCCGGTGATCTTTATATCAATTTCGACCTAAATCAACTCATCTTTCCAGCGGCATACTTGGTTTGCCAAGTTGAGGCCTGTTTCAACCTTTTCCTTTCGGATCACGCATATGCATTGCATATCACATCCCGCATGTCATGTCATGTTTTGCATCATGTTGCTTGTGCATTGCACTGTGATTGATTGTGATTTCCTTTGCTTGTGTTCTTGCCTTGGGTAGAGCCGGGAGACGAGTTCGTGATCAAGTAACCC
>NW_021244736.1:0-748 GCF_002162155.2 Triticum dicoccoides | reverse complement strand
CACACTCATGTAGTTGATCGCTTCGGTGTTGCGACTAGGGTTTGCATGTGTTGTGAATAGCCCTCTCCACTAGCCGGCGACTGTGTGATCGGACCTAGCAGTCCGCCGCATGGTGTTCCTCCTGCACGCGCGGATACCGTTAGAGGCGGTGCACTTGCGCCACTCCGGCGAACTTGTACGTGGGATCGGACGACCGGCTATTCGAGGGAGATCGGACGAGGAGGAGATGATCCATGCAGACGCGCTGCCCCAACTCTTCTTCCATTGCACGGTACTATGCATCTAGTGGTAACAAACTGTAATCCATCTCCCGTAGTATGTTCCTGTTGTTCTGCGCGTAGGAAAATTTTAAATTTGCAGTCAACGCACCCTACCATAGATCCCAACACCCAGTAGCTCTTGGGTATTTGATACCGGATCGGTTGTTCATATTTGCAACTCGATGCAGGGGCTAGTAAGAACTAGGCATGTGGCACAAGGGGAGATTGACATCAGGGTCGGCAACAAAGCAAGAGTTGTTGCATTGGAGGTCGGCACGATGCAGCTCCAGCTTCCTTCTGGATTCATTATGTAATTGAATAATTGTTATTACATTCCTGCACTTAGTCGGAACATTATGTCTGCCTCATGTTTGATGAGTCAAGGTTATGAATTCAATTTAAAGGACAATGGTTGTTCGGTATTTTTGAATGGTATGTTCCACGGCTATGCACCCACTGTTGATGGGCTATTTATATTGAATCTAGAA
>NW_021244735.1:0-1081 GCF_002162155.2 Triticum dicoccoides | reverse complement strand
GCGTAGATTTGTCAACTTTCTTGCCGTTACTAGTCCTTTCTTGCTTCAGCGGTATTGTGGGATGAAGCGGCCCGGACCAACCTTACACGTACGCTTACGTGAGACCGGTTCCACCGACTAACATGCACTAGTTGCATAAGGTGGCTGGCGGGTGTCTGTCTCTCTCACTTTAGTTGGAGCGGAATCGATGAACAGGGTCCTTATGAAGGGTAAATAGAAGTTGACAAATCACGTTGTGGCTTTAACGTAGGTAAGAAAACGTTCTTGCTAGAACCCTAATTCAGCCACGTAAAACTTGCAACAACAATTAGAGGACGTCTAACTTGTTTTTGCAGCAAGTGGTTTGTGATATGATATGGCCAAAGTTGTGATGAATGATGAATGATCTATATGTGATGTATGAGATGTTCATGCTATTGTAATAGGATTCACGACTTGCAAGTCGATGAGTATGACAACCGGCAGGAGCCATAGGAGTTGTCTTTATTCTTTTTATGACCTGCGTGTCATCGAGAAACGCCATGTAAATTACTTTACTTTATTGCTAAACGCGTTAGCCATAGTAGTAGAAGTAATAGTTGGCGAGCAACTTCATGGAGACACGATGATAGAGATCATGATGATGGAGATCATGGTGTCAAGCCGGTGACAAGATGATCATGGAGCCCCAAGATGGAGATCAAAGGAGCTATGTGATATTGGCCATATCATGTCACGTTTATTATTTGATTGCATGTGATGTTTATCATGTTTTGCATCTTGTTTACTTAGAACGACGGTAGTAAATAAGATGATCCCTCACAATAAATTCAAGAAGTGTTCCCCCTAACTGTGCACCGTTGCGACAGTTCGCTGTTTCAAAACACCACGTGATGATCGGGTGTTTTATTCAGACGTTCACATACAACGGGTGTAAGACAGATTTACACATGCAAACACTTAGGTTAACTTGACGAGCCTAGCATGTACAGACATGGCCTCGGAACACAGAAGACCGAAAGGTCGAGCATGAGTCGTATAGAAGATACGATCAACATGAAGATGTTCACCGACGTTGACTAGTCCGTCTCACGTGATGATC
>NW_021244734.1:0-682 GCF_002162155.2 Triticum dicoccoides | reverse complement strand
CAAAGATAAACGCCCTAGCACGTGAAAAGAAAAAAACAGTCTGGACTCCTATTTGATGTGTCCTGTGGGTTCTAAAAAAATAGTAGCTCTACCAAATAGATAGTTCGAACATAAGCGTCCTATCAAATACAGTCCGGACTGCTTAGTGCGTCATGTTTAATTCAGACATGGGTTTCACAAAAAGAATAGCTCTACCAAGTAGGTTTGCACTTCTACAAATCAAACTTATAGTGACGACAATGAACTTTTTTATCTAATGAAGTATCTCTCTTCGCATTCTTTTTTAAAATAAAGCATGCCTAGAATATATTTGTTTTGAACATAGTGCAGACACACACGCTCATACATATGCACATACACGTGTCTGTATAAACGCACGCACGTGCACCCTACCCCTAACCACCCAATCACATGTTGATTCGCACCTACTATAGAATTTTAACTATAATAAATCATGCATGGACAACTAAGTCCCAAAATATGTGCGCTTAGTGTCAACAATTTATGTTCTATCATCATGTTACGTATAACAATACCATGTAGACATATGTTGCATGGCCATGCCAGGTAACCAAAGAGGTGCAGCCGTGCCAACAAAGATCTGGATACCAGCAAAAGAATCAAGACTTATGCATAACACCAGGATATTTTTCCTAAAAAAACAGCAGGATCATAAACAGAC
>NW_021244733.1:0-1215 GCF_002162155.2 Triticum dicoccoides | reverse complement strand
GCCATAGTGGACAACGAGATCGTTCGTTTCTCACTACTGGAATTTTCGTATACGTCGGGTGTCGGCGTCTTTGCCGAGAGCCAAAACACGGGAACTCGGCAAAGTAAGTAATGCCGAGAGCCGCACTCGGCAAAGGGAATAAATCGGCAAACACATGATAATGCCGACAGCATTGCTCGGAAAACAGGCTATACTCGGCAAAGGCACTATTTGCCGAGGGCCATCTGGTCACACACGGCAAAGTTTTGCCACGTGGCACATTCGGCGGCGACCAACGGCATGGTCACGGTTGCAACTCTCTGCCGAGAGTGGCTCATGGCAAAGATTTAGTCCCACCTCGCCTACCGACTAGCAAAAAGACCTGTTTAAATAGTTCAATAGTCCAACGACATTAAGCTTCGTTCTTCATTAGTAAACTTGAGTTCAGTTGTACCCTAACATCTATCCGATGATTGGCAAGATGAGATGTATCTGTTTTCCTTTTCAGGTATTTTTTGTTTCCAACTGTTAGTGCATACTAGAAGCATACTGCATTCAACTCTGAATAACTGCAACAAGTGCAGATGATGAGTTCAGTGACACTAGAAGCCTGACATTTAGCATTTTCACTCAGTAACTGCAACCACACAAGAAGTAGAGTAAGAAATAGATAGCCAAGAATATGTGTAATATTGTACAGTACAGGCATAGAGTTTCATTGGTAATGGGTTTCAGTGACAC
Organism: Triticum dicoccoides; assembly: GCF_002162155.2. Classification (NCBI taxonomy): domain Eukaryota; kingdom Viridiplantae; phylum Streptophyta; class Magnoliopsida; order Poales; family Poaceae; genus Triticum; species Triticum dicoccoides. The sequence continues at coordinate 495 of NW_021244733.1, read as the reverse complement.
AGAGAAGCAAAGAATAAACTTGAGAACAATTGTACCCTAACTTCAGTTTCAATTTCAGTGACAAATAGCAGCAAGTAGGGAACTCTGGATATGTGATACAGAGCAGGAAGATCAGGTATCTGTTTTCCTTATTTTCGTTCAGGTATTGTTTGTTTCCACAAATATACTGTTAGCAATGTGTTGTCCTACAAACATTACTAGTACAAACAATAGTCTCTGCTGAGTTTAAACTCTGAATAACTGCAGCAAATGCAGATGATGAGTTCAGTGACCAGGATAGGCAGTAGAGAATCAGCTTCACTGATGTTCAGACTTTTAGTCCAGACTTGAAAGAGGCGCATACTTGTCTTGACGTTTGGGCGGACCCTCGAACTAGAAGAAGAAGCAAGATTTGATTTGGAACCCCAGTTTCATACCTTTAGGAAATTCAGCCAAACCAGATGCAAAATCCTCGAACAAGAACCGAGGTTTGAAACCAGATGCAGAGAAAAAAAA
>NW_021244732.1:0-406 GCF_002162155.2 Triticum dicoccoides | reverse complement strand
AACGAGTAAAGAGACTTGCCAGTAATGAGATTGAACTAGGTATTGAGATACCGATGATCGAATCTCGAGCAAGTAACATACCGATGACAAAGGGAACAACGTATGTTGTTATGCGGTTTGACCGATAAAGATCTTCATAGAATATGTGGGAGCCAATATGAGCATCCAAGTTCCGCTATTGGTTATTGACCGGAGACGTGTCTCGGTCATGTCTACATAGTTCTCGAACCCGTAGGGTCCGCACGCTTAAAGTTCGATAACGGTTATATTATGAGTTTATGTGTTTTGATGTACCGAAGGTAGTTCGGAGCCCTGGATGTGATCACGGACATGACGAGGAGTCTCGAAATGGTCGAGATGTAAAGATCAATATATTGGACGACTATATTTGGACACCGGAATGGTT
>NW_021244731.1:0-745 GCF_002162155.2 Triticum dicoccoides | reverse complement strand
ATTTTGAATTTACCAGCTATGATCAATGCAGCTAGGGCCGGCAACATCTATCTATAGTGATACTCCTTTGTTTGTACTAGTAATTTTGTTTGTACCCTTTCTTTTTTTCAACCGTAAAAATGGATGTTTGGAACCGGGTCCGTTCTACTTCCTCCCTTCGTGTACACGGATCTTTTTTCAACCTGATACTAGAGGCGGCACGCAGCGGGGTGATTTTGCGGATTCGCAAGTTTGGAAACGGGCAAAGGCCGCCCATCTGTAACCCTTCTGAAGGTGGAATGTTGGAACGCTTTCCGCTTCCCCAGGCCCTCTTTTAGTGCACGCTCTCTGTTATATTAATGGTTACCCATTTAGATTTTGATTTTTCACAAGATCTGCCAAATATTTTATTTAAGGTGGAGTTCATTCGGTTTCTTGACAAGAAAGTGTGCTCTAGCCAAACAAATCAGTGGTGTTGCTTCAAAGCAATGCCGAACCTGGAGAGCCACCCTGGCATCTATCAATGGTACATCATAACTGAAGAAATTATTTTGAATTTACCAGCTATGATCAATGCAGCTAGGGCCGGCAACATCTATCTATAGTGATACTCCTTTGTTTGTACTAGTAATTTTGTTTGTACCCTTTCTTTTTTTTCAACCGTAAAAATGGATGTTTGGAACCGGGTCCGTTCTACTTCCTCCCTCCGTGTACACGGATCTTTTTTCAACCTGATACTAGAGGCGGCACGCAGCGGGGTGATTTC
>NW_021244730.1:0-1256 GCF_002162155.2 Triticum dicoccoides | reverse complement strand
AACGAAGTACGCGAAGTTGCAGCTATGGCGAACTTTAATCTAAACAAAACCCAAAGTCTAAACGGTGCCCTAAGGGCTGTATATATGGAGGAAGAGAGGGGGAATTTCGTGGCCCTTGGTGGAGGGGTCCGAAATCAATCCTATCTCTTGTTTCCCCACACATACGGACTCTAAAAATAGCCTATACTTATGTATTTCGAAATTACATGGGCCTGGCCCAATAAAAAGGTGACGCAGCACCTATAATAGCCTCTGGACGAAATTTATGAAGTGACATCTTGTATATTTCGTCCAAGGCTTCATGCACTCGTTATGGTGGCTTCAAGGACCTGAAATTATCACTTGTAACTCCGTTCTTGTTCCCCTTGCGCATGCCATCATCTCCATGCTTGTTCTTGCTCCAATGTTCATCCTTCTCCAAGCTAGGCCCTTCATTTGTAAGCAAAACAAATGTATCCAATTTAGGCAGCATCATATTCTCATGAACATTAGAATCATTACCAAGAAACGAAAGTACCTGGTAATTTAGTTGGCGTGCGCGAGCTCTAGCAATTGGTCCAGTATGTATAGCAGCAGGGGCTGTGGGTGTAACAATGGTATTGATGTCCTCATCACCAACATTATTGAAGCTCACTTACTATTGCATCAAATTTTGTGCCACCATCCTAACCAAGCTCCACCATAAGCTCTTACGTGTGTAGGTGTGAGAACCAACAAGAATTGGTACCAACAGTGCTATTTCATTGTCCGCATTTGAGTGAACTTGATTCATCTTCAACTTCGGTCAAGGTACATTTGGTACACATTCTTTTCCTTCTACCACTTACATTTTGCTTCATATGATGGATAGGCCAAGTTCTTCTACCACTCCACCTCTCATCGAGAACGACGACGACATGTCATCATTCGTCACCAAGAACCACCTATTTGGAGCTCAAAAGGCATTGCACCAAGAGCAACAAGCAATGAGGGACTACTTTGACAACAAATTCGACGCTCAAAAGCAAGAGAATGATGCAAGAATGGATGAGATCCGCGCCTTGATGAGGAACCGGCGTCCTTCCTCTTCTTCATCTTCAAGACGGAGCCGCTCAAGCCGACACTCCGACACCTTCTCCGACACAAGTACACTGTCATCAAACACTCTTCGTCGAGCTGCGCGTCAAGACCGGTATGCATCTCGGAACCCGCTACATGACAAGCATTCACAAGAACTAGTCGACGAGCAAATCCCTCGTCCTCAATCAAACCAAGTC
>NW_021244729.1:0-7818 GCF_002162155.2 Triticum dicoccoides | reverse complement strand
GCGGTGTTGTTTCTGGCCAACCCAGTGCATTCCGACGCTGTAGATAGATGCGGGGCAATCCCCTCGTTCGAACACAAGAGACGGCGCTCGATTTGGTGCCACGTAGGCGAATTCCGATGCTCGCCGGCGCTCGGCCGCTGCGCGCGAGCTCGCCGGAGCTACTCCGACGGGTCCGCTGAGCTGGCACACCTGGGTCACTCCCTGTGGGCCTAGGGGCCCCAACTGGCCATGTTGACCGAAGTCAACTGCGCTTATGTGGCAGCTACTGCCACTGACATGCGAGCCCGCATCGTTTAAATCATTTTGTAAATAGATAAATTGCTAATTAATTAATTAGTTAATTAAATCCTTAATCTCTCACTTACTACTGGGCCCCGCCCGCTAATTAACCTATTTAGTTAGTCTAAACTCCCCTGTTAGTGCCCCTGACACTGACATATGGGTCCTACTGGACCCACCTGTCTGGTTTGACTTGTCAACCGACCATTTGACCTACTGACATCACTCTGATGTAATGCCTGCATCATCATTCACTGTTCTGGATAATGTTGGATATAAATAAATAATTAAAATCAGACAATGATTAAAACTTTAGGAAATCATATAAAATAAACCGTAGCTCGGATGAAAATACTTTCTACATGAAAGTTGCTCAAAACAACGAGACAAATCCGGATACGCAGCCCTTTCATCTTCCACACCTCCCTAGCATAGCAAACACGCAAATTTCCCCCTTCGGTTCACCTGTCCGAAAACGCAAACACCGGGGGTACTTTCCCGGATGTTTCCCCCTTTTGCCGGTATCACCTACTACCGTGTTAGGGCACACCTAGCGCTGTTACTTGTCATGTCATGCATCGTCATGCTTATGTTTGCATTGTATTCATTGTTTCTTCCCCCTCTTCTCTCCGGTAGACTACGAGACCGACGCTGCTGCTGCCCCGTCCGACTACGGAGTTGACGACCCCTCCTTCTTGCCAGAGCAACCAGGCAAGCCCCCTTAATCACCAGATATCGCCTATTCTCCTCTATACTGCTTGCATTAGAGTAGTGTAGCATGTTACTGCATTCCGTTAATCCTATTTTGATGCATAGCCTGTCATTGTTGCTACATCTGTTGATACCTTACAATCAATCCTAAATACTTAGTATAGGATGCTAGTTTATCATCTGTGGCCCTACATTCTTGTCAGTCCGCCTTGCTATACTATCGGGCCGTGATCACTCGGGAGGTTATCACGGGTATATACTATACATATATACATACTATACAGATGGTGACTAAAGTCGGGTCGGCTCGAAGAGTACCCGCGAGTGATTCACGGATTGGGGGCTGAAAGGACCTTTGTCCTGACGGCCCTCTGTGTGGATCTTTGTGGCGGAGCGACAGGGAAGGTTGAGACCACCTAGGCGAGAGGTGGGCTTGGCCCTGGTCGACGTTCGCGGTTACTTCATAATAACACGCTTAACGAGATCTTGGTATTTGATCTGAGTCTGGCCACTGGCCTATACGCACTAACCAACTACGCGGGAACAGATATGAGCACTCAACGTCGTGGTATCAGCCGAAGCGTTCTAGACGTCAGCGACTGAGCGGCGCGCGCCGGGTTTGACTGGAACGCCTGTCCTTGTATAAGGAAGGCTGGGTCTGCTCATCGGCCGCGTACGCAACGTGCAGGTGTGCAAGGGGTGATGGGCCCAGACCCCTGCGCGCATAGGATTTAGACCGACGTGCTGACCTCTCTGTTAGGCCTAGGTGGGGCTACGACGTGTTGATCTCCCGAGGCCGGGTATGACCCAAGAAAGTGTGTCCGGCCAAAAGGGATCGGGCGTGTTGGGAAATGTGGTGCACCCCTGCAGGGAAGTTAATCTATTCGAATAGTCGTGTCCCTCTATAAAAGGACGACCCGGAGTTGTACCTTGACCTTATGACAAATAGAACCGGATACTTAATAAAACACACCCAGACAAGTTCCACACACGACCCGGTGATCACTTTTCCACAGGGCGACGAGGGGAGGATTGTCGGGTAGGATTGTGCTATGCGATGCTACTTGGAGGACTTCAATCTACTCTCTTCTACATGATGCAAGACGGAGGCTGCCAGAAGCGTAGTCTTCGATAGGACTAGCTATCCCCCTCTTATTCTGGCATTCTGCAGTTCAGTCCATCAATATTGCCTCTTTACACGTATACCCATGCATATGTAGTGTAGATCCTTGCTTGCGAGTACTTTGGATGACTACTCACGGTTGCTTTGCTTCCTCTTTTCCCCCGTTTTCCTCTTCTTCTCGGATGCCGCAACCAGACGTTGGAGCCCAGGAGCCAGACGCCACCGTCGACGACGACCCCTACTACACTGGAGGTGCCTACTACTACGTGCGGGACGCTGACGACGACCATGAGTAGTTTAGGAGAAACCCAGGCAGGAGGCCTGCGCCTTTTCGATCTGTATCCCAGTTCGTGCTAGCCATCTTATGGCAACTTTTTTACTTATGTCTGTACTCAGATATTGTTGCTTCTCGCTGACTCGTCTATGATCGAGCACTTGTATCCGAGCCCTCGAGGCCCCTGGCTTGTTTTATGATGCTTGTATGACTTACTTTATTTTTAGAGTTGTGTTGTGATATCTTCCCGTGAGTCCCTGATCTTGATTGTACACGTTTGCGTGTATGATTAGTGTATGATTGAATCGGGGGCGTCACATTGCCAAAGGATAAAATGAAAAAGGGAAAGGTGGAGATTACCTTGACTCTTGCATAAAGTAAAAGACATAAAGTAAAAGATAGGCCCTTCGCAGAGGGAAGCAGAGGTTGTCATGCGCTTTTAGGGTTGGATACACAAAATCTTATTGCGAAAGAACGTCACTTTATATTGCCACTTGTGTATGGACCTTTATTATGCAGTCCCTTGCTTTTATTGCTTCAATAACAAGCCCGTATAATGTTTATTTTCTCGGCACTAATAAGTCATGCATATTTAGAGAGCAATTTTTATTGCTTGCACCGATGACAACTTACTTGAAGGATCTTACTCAATCCATAGGTAGATATAGTGGACTCTCATGGCAAAACTGGGTTTTGAGGATATTTGGAAGCACAAGTAGTATCTCTACTTGGTGCTAGGAATTTTTGGCTAGCATGAGGGAGAAAGGCAAGCTCAACAAGTTTGGAAGATCCATGAAAATATACTTTAACTGAGATGCGAGAAAACATAAACCATTACGTTGTCTTCCTTGTCCAACGTCAACTCTTTAGCATGTCATACTTTAATGAGTGCTCACAATCATAAAAGATGTCCAAGATAGTGTATTTATATGTGAAAACCTCTCTTTCCTTATTACTTCCTATTAATTGCAACGATGACCAAAACTATGTTTGTCAACGCTCAGCAACTTTTAAGCCTCATACTTTCTATGTGTGAAGTCATTACTATCCATAAGATCAATATGAACTCTTCTATTCTTTTTATATTCTTTCTATTTTTCTCAAGATCATAGCAAGATAGCAAAGCCCTTTGACTCAACACTAATCTTTATTATAGATAACTCACGGACTCGATTACATAGAGATCACAAAGCAAAACTCAAAACTAATTCATACCAAGACTTCAATCTACTAGATCAAGATATTACTAAAAGGATCGAACTAAGTAAAACGGTAAAGATAGGAGTGTGATGGTGATATGATACCGGGGCACCTCCCCCAAGCTTGGCAGTTTCCAAGGGGAGTGCCCATACCCATGTGATTATGTCCTCAGAGGTGGTGAAGTAGGAGTTGTTGACGATGTAGGCTTGTTGTCCATCTTCCAAGGCATAGGATCACCATCATAGAAGGATGATCGAGTCTCCGGGATCCTCAAATCTGCAGCCAAACTCATCCTCTTGAATCTATATTCATACTCACAGTTTTGGTTTTGCAGGTCATAGATCTGTGCTTGGAGGTGCTCGATTTTCTCTTGAAGATTGAAGATGGTCTCCCCAATGATCTTGGCATCCAGCTTATGGTTGTTGGTAAACTCCGTGATCATCATCAGGTTGGCGTCGAGTCCACGCTCCAAAATCCCCCGACACTTGAAAACTTGTTGCTCCATGGCCTTGAGCTTTGTCTCCATGCTTCCGGTACGCCTTGGTCCCTCCACATCACGGATGTGCAGCACCCCCTCACGCATCTCAATGGTTTGAGGGTGTTGCAACACCTCCGCGAGATAGGGATTGATAACCCTCTCAAAAAACTTGTCCTTGGGAGCGCTTGGAGACGTCATGGTGCTCTAGATCTGTCAGAAAAATAGCTCGAAACAAAGACAAAACATTTTTGTGTGATACGGTAGTCAAAACTTTCGGGAGATTATATAATGAATTTTTACCGACCAAAATACGTAACGTGCAAGGAAACGGAGTCCGGGAGGCACACGAGGTATCCATGAGACAGGGGGCGCGCCCAGTAGGGGGGGGCGCCCTCCACCCTCGTGGAGGCCTCGTGTCCCTTTCGGCCTACTTCTTTCTTCCCAAAATTCTTAAATATTCCAAAACGGAGGAAAATTGCCATTAGAAATGTTTTGGAGTCGGTTTACTTACCGTACCACATACCTATTCTTTTTCGGAGTCTGAAACGTTCTGGAAAGTGTCCCTTATGTATTCCTCCGGGGTTACAGTTTCAATAATATTAGTTTCAACATTAATAGGGTTACCTGAGATATAATGTTTGATTCTTTGACTGTTCACCACCCTAGGACTTGTGCCTTCGAAGTTGTTGATTTTTATGGCACCGGAACGATATACCTCCTCGATAATGTAAGGGCCTTCCCACTTAGAGAGAAGTTTTCCTGCAAAAAATCTTAGACGAGAGTTGAATAGCAACACATAATCACCTACGTTAAATTCTCGCTTCTGTATCCTTTTGTCATGCCATCTTTTAACTTTTTCTTTAAACAACTTGGCATTTTCATATGCTTGGGTTCTCCATTCATCAAGTGAGCTAATGTCAAATAACCTCTTCTCACCAGCAAGTTTGAAATCATAGCTGAGATCTTTAATGGCCCAATAAGCCTTATGTTCAAGTTCAAGAGGTAAGTGACACGCATTTCCATAAACCATCTTATACGGAGACATACCCATAGGATTTTTATATGCAGTTCTATAGGCCCATAATGCATCATCAAGTTTCTTGGACCAATTCTTTCTAGATCTATTAACAGTCTTTTGCAAAATTAATTTGAGCTCTCTATTGCTCAACTCTAATTGACCACTAGACTGTGGGTGATAAGGGGATGCAATTCTATTATTAACATCATACTTAGCAAGCATTTTACGGAAAGCACCATGAATGAAATGTGAACCACCATCAGTCATGAGATATCTAGGGACTCCAAACCTTGGAAAAATAACTTCTTTAAGCATCTTAATAGAGGTGTTATGATCAGCACTACTAGTTGGAATAGCTTCTACCCACTTAGTAACGTAATCAACAGCAACTAAACTATGTGTATATCCATTAGAGGCAGGAAAAGGTCCCATATAATCAAAGCCCCAAACATCAAATGATTCAATAACAAGAGAATAATTCATAGGCATTTCTTGATGTCTACTAATGTTACCAATTCTTTGACATTCATCACAAGACAAGACAAACTTACAAGCATCTTTGAAGAGAGTAGGCCAATAAAAACCGGATCACAATACCTTATGTGCAGTTCTGTCTCTAGCGTGGTGTCCTCCATATGATTTGGAGTGACACTTGCATAGGATATGTTCCTGTTCATGCTTAGGTACACAACGTCTAATAACACCATCTACTTCTTTATAAAGGTGTGGGTCATCCCAGAAGTAATGCCTTAAATCATAGAAGAACTTTTTTTCTTTTGTTGGTATGTGAAACTAGGTGGTATAAATTTAGTAACAATGTAATTAGCATAAGCAGCATACCACGGAGTAGTCCGAGAAGCATTAATGACCGCTAATTGTTCATCAAGAAATCTATCATCAATAGGTAGTGGGTCATCAAGAACATTCTCTAGCCTAGACAAGTTGTCTGCAACGGGGTTCTCAGCTCCCTTTCTATCAATAATATGCAAATCAAATTCTTGAAGCAAGAGGACCCATCTAATAAGTCTAGGTTTAGCATCTTTATTTTCCATAAGATATTTAATAGCAGCATGATCAGTGTGAATAGTAACTTTAGAATCACAATGTAAGGTCTGAACTTATCACAAGCAAATACAACTGCTAAGAATTCTTTTCTAGTAGTAGCATAATTTCTCTGGGCAGTATCAAGAGTCTTACTAGCATATTGAATAACATTTAATTTCTTATCAACTCTCTGCCCTAGAACAACACCTACAGCATAATCACTAGCATCACACATAATTTCAAAGGGTAAATTCCAATCAGGTGGCTGAACAATAGGTGCAGTGATCAAAGCTTTCTTAAGTATTTCAAATGCTTCTACACAATCATCATCAAAGACAAAAGGAACATCTTTTTGCAATAAATTAGTCAGAGGCCTAGAGATTTTAGAAAAGTCCTTAATGAACCTCCTATAAAAACCGGCATGACCAAGGAAACTTCTTATCCCTTTAATGTCCTTGGGAGATGGCATCTTCTTGATATCATCAACTTTAGCTTTATCAACTTCAATACCTCTTTCAGAAATTTTATGCCCCAAGACAATGCCTTCGTTAACCATAAAGTGACACTTCTCCCAATTCAGGACGAGACTAGTGTCTTCACATCTCTGCAAAACTCGATCAAGGTTGCTCAAGCAATCATCAAAAGAGGATCCGTAGACTGAGAAGTCATCCATGAATACCTCATAAATCTTTTCACAAAAGTCAGAGAATATAGCCATCATGCATCTTTGAAAGGTAGCAAGTGCATGCATAAACCAAAAGGCATACGTCTATAAGCAAAAGTACCAAAAGGGCAAGTAAAAGTAGTTTTTGATTGATCTTCCACAGACACAGCTATTTGAGAGAAACCTGAATAACCGTCTAGAAAGCAGAAATGTGTATGTTTGGATAGTCTTTCTAGCATTTGATCAATAAAAGGTAAAGGGTAATGATCTTTCTTAGTAGCTTTATTTAATTTACGGAAATCAATTATCATCCTATAACCTGTAATAATTCTTTGTGGAATCAATTCATCTTTATCATTAGGGACAATAGTAATACCTCCCTTTTTAGGGACACAATGGACAGGGCTTACCCATTCACTATCAGCAACGGGATAAATTATACCTGCCTCAAGGAGCTTTAGTATCTCCTTTCTTACCACTTCTTTCATCTTAGGGTTTAGTCATCGTTGAGGATCTCTAACGGGTTTGGTATCCTTCTCCACTTTTATTTTATGTTGGCATAGAGAAGGACTAATGCCTTTAAGATCATCCAGAGTATACCCAATAGCAGCACGGTGCTTCTTGAGAGTTTTCAATAATCTTTCCTCTTCCTGCTCTGAAAGGTTAGCACTAATAATAATAATAGGATATATCTTCTTTTCATCAAGCTAAGCATATTTAATATTATCAGGTAATTGTTTAAGCTCAAACACAGGATCACCCTTGGGTGGAGGAGGATCCCCTAGAATTTCAACAGGTAAGTTGTGTTTTAGAATAGGAACCTGTTGCAGGAATACTTCATCTATTTCCCTTCTTTCATTCATAAACATATCATTTTCATGGTCTAGCAAATATTGTTCTAAAAGATCAGTAGGAGGCACGACAATAGAAGCAAGAGCAATTATTTCATCTTTACTAGGTAATTCTTTATCACGGGGTTGTCTACGAAATTTAGCAAAATTAAACTCATGAGTCATATCATCCAGGC
>NW_021244728.1:0-677 GCF_002162155.2 Triticum dicoccoides | reverse complement strand
GGGGGGGGGCACGCCCCGGAGACGCGTGCTGGGCGTTTGCAACCGCCTCAACACTTCCAAATTTGTGAGAGGCCGCCTACGCAAGATTTGACGGTATGCTAGCCCCCGGAGGCCGCCGGCCACAATCGTAGACGTGCGAAGAGCAATCCGCGTAGAGGGAAGTGTTCAGATACTTCTCCATCACAAAACATTATGAAAAATTACCATCAGTCCTATAGCACATGTGCCCACGTTGTGTAAAAAACTCATGATTTTATCGTGCTCCAAGTATTTAATAATATTCACGCTGCATCGTTACCGCAGAACGTCTACTACCGTTTCATTGCCGTCCGTGAGGGGGGCCACAACCCGGAGACGTGTGCCGCCTCTTCGGACATGCCACAACACCACCCCGCATGTATGAGGCCCCGGTACGACGCTCCGGTGGCATTGCTACCCCCCAGGGCCCCCGTCCCGGCTAACCCTGTAGCGTTTGACCACGGGATCTAGCCCTTTGACTTTGCACGGACGGGATTTGACCAGTGGACCTCTCCACCCGGTTGTGTTAGGTCGGCCCAGAGGAACACTTTGGAGCAACATCCGGGCCAAACCCACAGCTACATCCACTCCGTGTAGACCCGACGCGTCCGTTTCCCCCCTCCAGGTGCCGGCGGCGGCGGCGTCCGTGAGGGGGGGGG
>NW_021244727.1:0-802 GCF_002162155.2 Triticum dicoccoides | reverse complement strand
TGTTGCAACTTGGCTTCTCCGCGGTACCATCTAGATCGCGCACGTCTTTTGTTGGGTTGGGTTCTTGAGAAGGAGGCCCCATGAAGTCGCCACCGTACCCATGATCGGCAAAGTACTGATCGACGTTGCCAAATGTATCGTCGTCGTCGTCGTTCTAATCCTGTGCCATATGCATGTTTGGATCCAGTGGCATAGGGATGTCCGGCACCGTTGCGGCGGTCTTGCCATGGGGCCGACTTGGCGCCGACACGACTAGCGGTGTTGTCTTTGGGGTAGTGTCCCCCGCCCCCAAACGAATCTGGCTCTTCGGCCAAAGCAGGGGCCAGCTCAGGCAGGCGCTGAGGGTCATCATCATCGGCCCCGATGGGTCGAATCTGAGGTAACAACTCGTCGCAGCCTGGCAGCACCCGAACCAGTTGAACCCTAAACAAGTTGGGTGGCATCTGGGTACCATGGAACAAGGGGTTGCCCGGTTGAACGATTTTGCCCTTGGCGACATCGACCAACTCGTTGTTCATGAAGTGCAGGAGAGTGCACGGAACATCGGGGGCGCCCTGCGAAAACATGTAGGGCGTCAGGGATGCCCAGTCAAAGGCAAGGAGATGAAGTCCTCGGCCGAGAGAGGCTTAATTAGTTACCGTGATGATGGTGTCGAGCTCGGCTAATGTCGAGGCACCACCAACGGCGGGCGTGCAATTAACGGAGGGGCCGCTTGCTGCAGAGGTGCCGGCCGGGGTACACCCGGGTGCATTAAGCTCCCGTGCCGGCGTCGGAGACACCAATGGCCCCGCCATCGCGTTCT
>NW_021244726.1:0-1534 GCF_002162155.2 Triticum dicoccoides | reverse complement strand
GAAAATCGAAAGCCAAAAAAAAAGCAGTCATGAGGGACTCGGTGCACCCATACCTATGTGTCAAAAATCCTCTCCCTGCTCCCTCCGTTCCTAAATGTTTGTCTTTTCTAGAGATTTCAATAAGTGACTACATACGGAGCAAAATGTGTGAATCTATACTCTAAAATATGTCTATATACATCCATATGTGGTAGTTCATTTAAAATCTCTAAAAAGACAAGTATTTAGGACCGGAGGCAGTATGATGCATGCATGAAATGGCAAGGCGACGATTGGGCCAAGCCTAGACTTATCAAGGCCGAGCAGTGTAAAATAGTGTCAAATATTCAACTTTGGATACAAGGTGCAAGTTGCGACACACTGTCTTTCGTTTCCAAATATATTTGATAACTTCCTTCTCCTAAGGCAAATACATTTTACGTTTTGTAACATTGTCTTTCATTGTGAAATATATTTTTGTTTTCGTCGCAGAAAATATATATATTTGGCCAAGCCAAAAGATTTGAAAATTTCAAACTTGGGATCCACATCAAACAAGAGTGATATGTTGGCTTGTATATATATGAGTGTGTGGTTTTACGGGCAACGGCGATGGCAAACATAGCGTAGGTCTGCCACCTGCAAAGTGCATGGCGATGGAGATGGAGATGGACAGTGGCCTTGAGTGACTAGTGATTTCAAGCTTGGAACCCGCACGTAAGAAAATTCGTCGTCATTGTCGTGAGTGACTAATGATTTTCACGGACGCGCAACAGGAATACCCAATGCATTGTATGACTATGACCTACAAAATGGCTTTGTCCGGACAATCAAACAAACGCGTGCAGCGCCCGCGCCACAAGCCAGTCAAGCCAAATCATTTTTGTTTAAAAAATCAACTGTTGGCACTAATCTTGATTTCATGTATCTGCATATTTAGTTTTGTTGTGCATGTAACTTAGAGGGTCTACGTACTAGCTAGTCGTCGGAGCTTGAATGAAGATGTGTGGAGAAGGCGAGATGTCATACCGCTATGAGATACAGCAAGTCCTGCGAGATGCCGATGGCGGCGTGAAGCCGCAGTGCTGCACGAGGCGGCAAGGTCGTGTGATACGGCACACACGTAGATGGTTGAAGCGAGACTGGCCGGCTGGACGGTGGGTTAGTTTGCATGCATGGAGTCGTCATTAGCTGCATGTATAGGTTGGTTAGTGGGCTAGCTAAAAGGTTGGTCATGTAGCCGTGCATGCGTTGAGTCTGTTTGTGCATGACCGAGTGTAGAGTTAGTTAGCAGGTGATGCATATTCTGGAGAGATTCTAGGAGGAGATGGTGTTATGCAGACGTGTGTAGGATAGTGGCCGAGTGTGCCGGTCAGCCTAGTGCGTGCGAGCGTAGGTTAGTGGCATGAGTCTGGCCGTTTGTATATATATGCTACAATGAGAAAAGAGAAAAGGCCGTGAGGGCTGGGAAAGCAATGTAGTGTTTGTGGCTGCCAAGTAAGAGTGCCTCTGGCAAAGTTTGTGTGCTCTACTTGGTATATGCGCGTGTGTGTGT
>NW_021244725.1:0-417 GCF_002162155.2 Triticum dicoccoides | reverse complement strand
GATTACCGAGGAGGTAATGTCGCCAGGTTTTGAGTGCATGGACTACAGCTACAAGCTCTAGATCATGAGTAGGGTAGTTTTCCTCATGTTGGTCTAATTGCCGTGAAGCATAAGCAATTACATGTCGATCTTCCATGAGAATGCAACCTAGTCCTTGTCGCGAGGCGTCGCAATAGATAACAAAGTCCTTGGGAGAAGTCTGGTTGTACCAGTACGAGAGCAGAAGTCAGGCATCTTTTCAGTTCCTGGAAACTGTGCTCACATTGTGGAGTCCACTAGAACTTTTTATCTTTCTTGAGGAGTTCAGTTAGAGGTTTAGCAACTTTGGAGAAATTCTCGACAAAGCGGCGACAATAGCTCGCTAAGCCAAGGAAACTCCGAACTTGCTTGACCGATTCAGGTGGAGTCCAATTAAGG
>NW_021244724.1:0-1449 GCF_002162155.2 Triticum dicoccoides | reverse complement strand
AGCACTTTCTACCCCTAACTCTTGGGTAGAAGTGAGTGAGTGCACCCACACATCTAGAAAGCAACAAACCTTTTCATCAATCTCGATCCCATCCTGAGTTTGCATGCTTGGTTTGTCTTGCGGTTCATAAGCTTAGTTCGAAAAAAGGCTCAGCAGTTGGATGGGTAAACTTTTTTCATATGGAGGATGACTTATCCTCATCAATGTTGTCCTTACTAGCCTACCAATGTTCATGTGCTGTCCTTTTTTGAGATACCTAAGGGGTGTTGAAAAGGCTAGACTTTTATCGAGCAAGATTCTTCTGCCAATGCGAGGAGCAGAAGAGGAAGTACAAACTTGCTAAATGGGATATCCTGTGTAGCCCTAAGGATCAAGGTGGGTTGGACATTGAAACCTTGAAATATAAAAAGAAGTGTTTACTCAGCAAATCGTTGTATAAGCTACTTAACGAGGAAGACATTTGCAAGAGTTGTTGCATAAAAAGTAGTTGTACTCCAAAACGTTATCCTAGGTACATGTTAAGCCTATTGATTCACCCTCTTGGAGGAGCTTGATTAAGGTCAAGTCATCCTTATTTATGAGAGGTTCATTTAAGGTTTGTGACGGCCAATCGATGAGTTTTTAACATACCTGTTTTGGTGATACCCATTAGCTCTCCAATATTATATTGTATTCAAAAAAATAGGATTCATTGGCGTCTGTTTGGGGCTAGCCTTTTAAACATCCAATTCCAATGGCTTTACTGAGTGACAAATGGACTAAGTGGGTCCATTTGGTTTATAGGTTGATGTTGATTAATCTAATGCAGATGTCATATACGTTTCAGTGAAGGTTAACATCTAATGATGTCTTTACCGTGAAGTCTATGTATGCGGATTGACTCTTATGAACTTTGAATCTATATTTTACGAAAAACGCATTTCAAAAACAAAAGATTCCTTCCAAAATCAAAATTTATGTGGTTTTTGCATAGGGAGGTAGTTCTTACAAAAGAGAACCTTGCCAAGCGCAATTGGTTTGGTAACAAAAAATGTTGTTTTTGTGATAAGGAGATAACGCATCCTTTGTTTTTTTTCATGTCCATTTACTACCTTGATTTGGCACACCACTCGTATTACATACAATTCATCACAGCCAACGAGTACTTCAAATTTTTTTGTAAACTGGTAGGGCAGTATTCATCATAAGTTGTAAGGGCCAAATCCATGTGTGAGTTTCTACCATTCTCTTGGCAATATGACATTGTCGGAACAGTTACATTTTTAATATATCATCTATTCTCATAATTTTGTTGTAGGTTATCTACAGGGCTACGACTTCAACCTTATGTGGTCATCACTGCAGCGTGTAGATGTGTGGGGCTTATGACCTCTGGGTGCCGCCGGTTAGAAACGATTACGCATGATGTATTCAATAAATTTGACTAGCGAGTCACTTGTAGATTATGTA
>NW_021244723.1:0-538 GCF_002162155.2 Triticum dicoccoides | reverse complement strand
CATCGTCGCTACCGCGAGGACGTCCGCCTCGACTCGCGTTACGCTAAGACAGGGTGGCAGTGGTGTCACGTGCTCGTCTCGGTGTCCGTCGTTGTTACCACGACGACGTCCGCCTCGACTTGCGTTACGCTAAGACAGGGTGGAGGTGGTGTCACGTGCTCGTCTCGGCGTCTGTCGTCGCTACCGCGACGACGTCCGCCTCGACTCGCGTTACGCTAAGACAGGGTGGGAATGGTGTCACGTGCTTGTCTCGGCGTCCGTCGTCGCTACCGCGACGACGTCCGCCTCGACTCGCGTTACGCTAAGATAGGGTGGCAGTGGTGTCACGTGTTCGTCTCGGCGTCCGTCGTTGCTACCGCGACGACGTCCTCCTCGACTCGCGTTACGCTAAGACAGGGTGGGAGTGGTGTCACGTGCTCGTCTCGGCGTCCGTCGTCGCTACCGCCTCGACTCGCGTAACCGTAAGATAGACAGGGTGGGAATGGTGTCACGTGCTCGTCTCGGCGTCCATCGTCGCTACCGCGATGATGTCCGCCTC
>NW_021244722.1:0-385 GCF_002162155.2 Triticum dicoccoides | reverse complement strand
GGTGATCTAAAGCCTACAAGGTCCATGAGGGAGAGCTTTATAAGAAAAGCACAACCGGAGTCCTTCAAAGGTGCATCTCCGAAGAGGAAGGGCGAAATCTTCTGGCTGAAATTCATGCCGGACTCGGTGGGCACCACGCCGCAGCCCGGGCCCTGGTAGGCAAGGCCTTCCGTACAGGATTTTATTGGCCGACGGCCCGGGCAGATGCTCAGGACTTAGTCCAACGATGCGTCGGTTGCCAGCTCTTTGCTAATCAAAGCCACATGCCACCCACCGCCCTCAAGACTATACCCATCACCTGGCCGTTCGCGGTCTGGGGGCTTGACATGGTTGGACCCCTTAAAGGAGGAACCCACAAGCAAAAATACCTATTGGTCATGGTGGA
>NW_021244720.1:0-936 GCF_002162155.2 Triticum dicoccoides | reverse complement strand
CAGCGCCTCCAAATCTTCGGCGCCAACAAGCTGGAGGAGAAGGAGGAGAGCAAGGTCCTCAAGTTCCTGGGCTTCATGTGGAACCCGCTCTCCTGGGTCATGGAGGCCGCCGCCATCATGGCCATCGCGCTCGCCAACGGAGGGGTATTTCTCTTTTTCCTTCCCATCTTGCTTACTGCACTGCATACACAAATTTACAGTCCAAGATTGGGTCATTTCACATCTTGTATGTATGCCTTGTTTAACTGGAGATTGCGTGTCTGTCATCAGGGCAACTGGTTCCTCAACCTGAAAATTTC
This sequence comes from Triticum dicoccoides, assembly GCF_002162155.2. Lineage (NCBI taxonomy): Eukaryota > Viridiplantae > Streptophyta > Magnoliopsida > Poales > Poaceae > Triticum > Triticum dicoccoides. The sequence goes on along the minus strand of NW_021244720.1, from coordinate 637 downwards.
TCAACTTGAATGAAGATTCTAGTTGAGGACAAGTGAATAAATCTGACTAGTTTTTTGTTGCTTAGAAACTTAGAGTTCAAGATCGGGTGATCTAACATCTTCTTTTAATATTCTTGTGTGATTTTGTCATCAGGGGAGCCAACCTGCTGACCCTCAATTTTTTTTTCTTCTCACCATGTTTGCTGCGTACACAAACTTACAGTTCAAGATTGGACAATGTAACATTTGTTTTGTTTTGTTTTGTTCTTCTTGTCTAATTTTGCCGTCAATCAGAATAAGCCGCCGGACTGGCAGGACTTCATCGGCATCATCACCCTGCTGGTTATCAACTCCACCATCAGTTTCATCGAGGAGAACAATGCCGGCAACGCCGCCGCCGCGCTCATGGCCCGTCTCGCGCCCAAAGCCAAGGTCCTGTCATTTGCGCCACCTACCACTCTATATATGCTGCTTCAGTATGCCTACATGTCGGTTTTCAGTTGAGGTGTCCCAACCCACATAGCTCATTCACAAGTCTGAACTTTTCTGTCATAATTCAGATTCTTCGCGATGGCCGGTGGACCGAGGAAGACGCGGCCATCCTTGTGCCAGGGGACGTCGTCAGCATCAAGCTCGGAGACATCATACCTGCAGATGC
>NW_021244719.1:0-3851 GCF_002162155.2 Triticum dicoccoides | reverse complement strand
CCCCCCCCCAGGGCACGCACCCTACCTCGTGGGCCCCCTGTTGCTCTACCGACGTACTCCTTCCTCCTATATATACCTACGTACCCCCGACAGATAAAATACGGAGCCAAAAACCTAATTCCACCGCCGCAACTTTCTGTATCCATGAGATCCCATCTTGGGGCCTGTTCCGAAGCTCCGTCGGAGGGGGCATCTACCACGGAGGGCTTCTACATCAACACCATAGCCTCTCCGATGAAGTGTGAGTAGTTTACTTCAGACCTTCAGGTCCATAGCTAGTAGCTAGATGGCTTCTTCTCTCTTTTTGGATCTCAATACAATGTTCTCCCCCTCTCTTGTGGAGATCTATTCCATGTAATCTTCTTTTTGTGGTGTGTTTCTTGAGACCGATGAATTGTGGGTTTATGATCCAGATTATCTATGAATAATATTTGAATCTTCTCTGAATTCTTTTATGTATAATTGAGTTATCTTTGTAAGTCTCTTCGAATTATCCGTTTGGTTTGGCCAACTAGATTGGTAGTTCTTGCAATGGGAGAAGTGTTTAGCTTTGGGTTCAATCTTGCGGTGTCCTTTCCCAGTGACAGCAGGGGCAGCAAGGCACGTATTGTATTGTTTCCATCGAGGATTACAAGATGGGGTTTTTATCATATTGAATGAATTTATCCCTCTACATCATGTCATCTTGCTTAAGGCGTTACTCTGTTTTAACTTAATACTCTAGATGCATGCTGGATAGCGGTCGATGAGTGGAGTAATAATAGTAGATGCATAATCGTTTCGATCTACTTGTCTTGGACGTGATACCTATATACATGATCATACCTAGATATACTCATAATTATGCTCAATTCTGTCAATTGCTCAACAGTAATTTGTTCACCCACCGTAGAATACTTATGCTCTTGAGAGAAGCCACTAGTGAAACCTATGGCCCCCGGGTCTATTCTCATCATATCAATCTCTATCACTTTATTATTTGCTTTGTTTTTACTTTGCCTTTTACTTTTCACTTTGCATCTCTATATCAAAAATACAAAAAATATTATTTATCATCTCTATCAGATCTCACCCTCGTAAGTGACCGTGAAGGGGTTGACAACCCCTAATTGCGTTGGTTGCAAGTAGCTATCATTTTGTGTAGGTACGAGGGACTTGTGCGTGGTCTCCTACTGGAATTATACCTTGGTTCTCAAAAACTGAGGGAAATACTTACGCTACTTTACTGCATCATCCTCTCCTCTTCGGGGAAAACCAACGCAGTGCTCAAGAGGTAGCAGAGCCGATGCGGGAGCAGCTGCTGGTGCAACGCTAGTCGAGCTGCTCCCCAAGAAGTCAGCAAGGGGAAAGTCCTCTACATTTTTTTCTGGATTTTGCCTTATCCAAGTGAAAACGGCCGGAACCAAGGAAGTAGATAAATCTGCAACCACCTGTTTTGTAACAGCTACCGCTGTTGTGACTGTCTGAGATGATTTCTTCTCAACCGCAATCTCAACCTTCGTGTCAATGTTTTCTTCAGTTAACCTCCATCTTTCCTTTCTCTCCTCCATGGTCTCACGGTAGTACTTCTTCCACGTGGCGCCGTCTCCGACACCGTGCACGCGTCCATACGACGGTAGAGTATCCACCGGTTGTCGTTTCAATATGTTCAACGCCCGGTTGAATGGAGTGTCCCACTTGGGCCTCGCTAATGCCTCAGACGGCGAGTCACTTTTGGCCGCAATCCTGTGATGCTCTCTCTGCAAAAGGCACAAGGATCGTTTACAAATATGACTAACGTGTGCAGTCGAATTGATCAGAAACTAAAATTACCAGCAGACTCATGAACTCCGTAATGACCGGTTTTGTCTCGTAAACCTTCTTCACTGGGTCCCAACGGTGCAGGGCCCTGAGGATGTCACGCTCCTGCGGGACGGTGAACTCTGCCAAGGGGTCTAGGATGCCCATACTCGCGGCTTCCACGTCCTCCTTGGCCCATTTGAACCTCTTTCCGCCCTAACCACGACTTCTGAGGTGGTGGCTCCCAATGTTCCTCTCTTGAAGCCCCTTCATGTACTTAGACTTTTTTTTGGCAGCTTCGGCCTCGCAAGCCTCCTTGAATATTTAAAACTACTCTTCCGTGATTGTCGTATTATCCTTTACAATCTCGGAGTAGGGTTCCTTCTTGTCGATGATCTTTGCTTTCACTCGATTTTTACAGGCGGCCAACGCGTCGCTAAACTTGGTCATGGCGTGTTTGTTTATCTTCTTCATTACCGGGTCCTCATCTGGATCTTCATAATCCTTCTCATTCCGGCCCGGGAACAAGAATATCTGGTGAAACTTCTTTAGGAGGGAGCGCCTCATATTTTCTATCTTCTGTAGTTCCTCATCGTTGATAGTGGTGGTTGTCCATGCGATGCAGCTTATTTGATTGCCTTAGCACGAGCGCGCTTTCTCGGGCGCCTTTGGCTCAAAATTGCTGTCCTCCACCTCCGTGACCACCAGTCTAGTAGTCCTGAGTTTGTTAGGAAGCCGTTGCCTCTTTGCTTTCGGTTCTACACCGGCTCCGCTCCCCGAGGCAGTGCCGGTCTCAGTCTCAGCGCCGGTCTCGACGCCGGTCTGAGTCTCAGTGTCGGTCTTAGTCTCAGCACCGGTCTGCATGTCAGTCTCAGTCCCCGATGCCACCGGTGGGCCCAGCAACAACATCGGTTGATCGTCGACAAGGCTAAAAAATTCGTCTACCGCCCGGTAGATGTCGTCGCAATCACCAGAACCCTGTCCTTCATCGTTGCTAGCCATGTTTCCTATGATTAAATCTAGTCAATTAATTCTAGACCTAATAAAATGAATAATGACATAAAAAGGACTATTGTTTTGCAGGAACGTTGACACCTTCCTGGTGCGGCAAATCCCGGGCACTCGATATGTCCTAGTTTGTAGCACAAGTCATGCCGAAATTCACGGAAAATTTCGGCATGACCTTTGCTAAAAAGTGGACAAATCAAGAACCTGAAATTTGCCGGAACATAAATGAATCAACATTCCGGCAAAACATAGGCCAGTCAGCTTCATTCCCTGGAAACAACAAAGCCACTTGGGCACAATCGAACCACTTCAATGAAAAGTTATAACATGAGCAAACACTATTGAGGAATTTGCATATAACATGGCCACTTCAATGAAAAGATATAATCAACAATAATGGAATATGCAAATGAACATCAATGACATATATCATATAAAAACAATCTTGTTTTTTGTTTACATAGCAACAATTAGTTTGACCAAGTTTTTGAAAAGAAAAACAATTCTGTTTTTTGTTTATAGCTAAATGCCATAGCTATTGTTTTTTATTTATAGCTAAATACTTTTGTTTTTTGTCTAAAGCTAAAAGTCTAGGAACTCCATTTTCTCTAACCCTTCTGACCTCACCAAAATTTCCACAGCAAGACCTTAGTACCTACACCCAATTTCTTCAAAAATATTCAGGTACATAGTCCAAATAATTCAAATTTCATTTGAATGAAATTTGGAACAAATTCAGGTCCATAGTCCAAATTTTTTTTATAGCTAAGTGTTTTTGTTTATAGCCTCTGTTAATTTAAATCTAAATGCTACTATTATTTATATACCCTCTATTAGTTTAAAGCTAAATGGAATTACTGTTTAGGCATTTTCATAAAAAATGCCCTAGCTAATTTCCTAAAACAATTGCTAATCATTTTTCCTAAATGCGATAAAATGCCTACTGCCCTAAAAAAATATAGGGTTCATATGAACACCTAGGGTTCATATGAACATCAACACAGTATCAACATATATATGAATTGCCCTAGCAGAGAAAGAGAGGAGGGTAGGGGACAGGAGAG
>NW_021244718.1:0-399 GCF_002162155.2 Triticum dicoccoides | reverse complement strand
ACTAGAAACCCAACCTGTTGTTGGGCCAGGATGTAGGCCCGCAAAGGCCCAGTAGGCCCACAGGGAAGCACAGAACATTTAGGCCCAGTAGGCCTGCTTTGGAGAGGAGCTCGAGGGAGCTACCGCACTGGGGCTTATAAACCAGTGCGGACGCCCCTCGGCTAGCGAGGTGGGAGTAAACATGACGCACCGCACCTGCACCAGTGCACCCCCTTTAGTATCGGGTGGTGGCTCAAACCGGTACTAAAGGGGAGGGTCTTTAGTACCGGTTGGAGCCACCAACCGGTACTAAAGGTTGTTCTATATAAGAAAACACTTCAAAAAATTTGTCAGTTTCTCATCTCTCCCTCTTCTTCTTTCTCCTCTGCCCCGTCGCCGCCGCCCCTCGTCGTCGTCCCC
>NW_021244717.1:9265-11994 GCF_002162155.2 Triticum dicoccoides | reverse complement strand
GTATGAAACCGTGATACTTCGAAAGAGATTGTCCTTTTTGTACACGAAGTGTATCCTGTTGTTTCCGTAACCCTCTCTACTTTCTCACACATGCTATGTGGGTGAAATGATGATACCATGCCAACTTGGAACCTTTTCAGAGTTCATTTCAAATGCTTTTCAATTTCATGGTCTTATAGCTCAAAATAATCAATAAATGCATGAAAAATAACAAATGAAGTCAGATAGGGTTGTAAACTGATGATGTGGCTTTGAATGGTGCATTTTGAACACATAAAAACAAGGGAGTTCAAATATGTTCAAAAAAATAAAATTCCTTTGTAACAGACAAATTTCGGTATGAAACCCTGATACTTCGAAAGAGATTGTCCGTTTTGTACACGAAGTGTATCCAGTTTTTGTCGTAACCCTCTCTAGTTTCTCACACATGCTATGTGGGTGAAATGATGATGCCATGCAAACTTGGAACCTTTTCAGAGTTCATTTCAAATGCTTTTCAATTTCATGGTCTTATAGCTCAAAATAATCAGTAACTGCATAAAAATAACAAATGAAGTCAGAAAGGGTTGTAAATTGATGGTGTGGCTTTGAATGCTACATTTTGAACACAAATAAACAATGGAGTTCAAATAAGTTCAAAAAAATTGAAATCCCTTTGTAACAGACGAGTTTCCGTATGAAACCATGATACTTCGAAAGAGATTGTCCGTTTTGTACACGAAGTGTATCCAGTTTTTGCTGTAACCCTCTTTACTTTCTCGCACATGCTATGTGGGTGAAATGATGATACCATGCCAACTTGGAACCTTTTCAGAGTTCATTTCAAATGCTTTTCAATTTCACGGTCTTATAGCTCAAAATAATCAGTAAATGCATGAAAAATAACAAATGAAGTCAGAAAGGGTTGTAAATTGATGGTGTTGCTTTGAATGGTGCATTTTGAACACAGAAAAACAAGGGAGTTCAAATAAGTTCAAAAAAATGAAATCCCTTTGTAACAGAGGAGTTTCTGTATGAAACCCTGATACTTCGAAAGAGATTGTCTGTTTTGTACACGAAGTGCATCCAGTTTTTGCTGTAACCGTCTCTACTTTCTCGCACATGCTATGTGGGTGAAATGATGATGCCATGCAAACTTGGAACCTTTTCAGAGTTCATTTCAAATGCTTTTCAATTTCATGGTCTTATAGCTCAAAATAATCAGTAAATGCATAAAAATAACTAATGAAGTCAGAAAGGGTTGTAAATTGATGGTGTGGCTTTGAATGCTGCATTTTGAACACAGAAAAACAATGGAGTTCAAATAAGTTCAAAAAAATTGAAATCCGTTTGTAACAGACGAGTTTCCGTATGAAACCCTGATACTTCGAAAGAGATTGTCCGTTTTGTACGCGAAGTGTATCCAGTTTTTGCTGTAACCCTCTTTACTTTCTCGCACATGCTATGTGGGTGAAATGATGATATCATGCCAACTTGGAACCTTTTCAGAGTTCATTCAAATGCTTTTCAATTTCATGGTCTTATAGCTCAAAATAATCAGTAAATGCATGAAAAATAACAAATGAAGTCACAAAGGGTTGTAAATTGATGATGTGGCTTTGAATGGTGCATTTTGAACACATAAAAACAAGGGAGTTCAAACAAGTTCAAAAAAATGAAATCCCTTTGTAACAGACAAATTTCCGTATGAAACCGTGATACTTCGAAAGAGATTGTCCTTTTTGTACACGAAGTGTATCCTGTTGTTTCCGTAACCCTCTCTACTTTCTCACACATGCTATGTGGGTGAAATGATGATACCATGCCAACATGGAACCTTTTCAGAGTTCATTTCAAATGCTTTTCAATTTCATGGTCTTATATCTCAAAATAATCAATAAATGCATGAAAAATAACAAATGAAGTCAGAAAGGGTTGTAAATTGATGATGTGGCTTTGAATGGTGCATTTTGAACACATAAAAACAAGGGAGTTCAAATAAGTTCAAAAAAATAAAATTCCTTTGTAACAGACAAATTTCCGTATGAAACCCTGATACTTCGAAAGAGATTGTCCGTTTTGTACACGAAGTGTATCCAGTTTTTGTCGTAACCCTCTCTAGTTTCTCACACATGCTATGTGGGTGAAATGATGATACCATGTCAACTTGGAACCTTTTCAGAGTTCATTTCAAATGCTTTTCAATTTCATGGTCTTATAGCTCAAAATAATCAGTAAATGCATGAAAAATAACAAATGAAGTCAGAAAGGGTTGTAAATTGATGGTGTGGCTTTGAATGCTGCATTTTGAACACAGAAAAACAAGGGAGTTCAAATAAGTTCAAAAAAATGAAATCCCTTTGTAACAGAGGAGTTTCCGTATGAAACCCTGATACTTCAAAAGAGATTGTCCGTTTTGTACACGAAGTGTATCCAGTTTTTGCCGTAACCCTCTCTACTTTCTCGCACATGCTATGTGGGTGAAATGATGATGCTATGCAAACTTGGAACCTTTTCAGAGTTCATTTCAAATGCTTTTCAATTTCATTCTTATAGCTCAAAATAATCAGTAAATCCATAAAAATAACAAATGAAGTCAGAAAGGGTTGTAAATTGATGGTGTGGCTTTGAATGCTGCATTTTGAACACAGAAAAACAAGGGAGTTCAAATAAGTTCAAAAACATTGGAATCCCCTTGTAACATTCGAGTTTCCGTATGAAACCCTGATACTTCGAAAGAGATTGTCCGT
>NW_021244717.1:0-826 GCF_002162155.2 Triticum dicoccoides | reverse complement strand
AAAATAATCAGTAAATGCATAAAAATAACAAATGAAGTCAGAAAGGGATGTAAATTGATGGTGTGGCTTTGAATGCTGCATTTTGAACACAGAAAAACAATGGAGTTCAAATAAGTTCAAAAAAATTGAAATCCCTTTGTAACAGACGAGTTTCCGTATGAAACCCTGATACTTCGAAAGAGATTGTCCGTTTTGTACACGAAGTGTATCCAGTTTTTGCTGTAACCCTCTTTACTTTCTCGCACATGCTATGTGGGTGAAATGATGATACCATGCCAACTTGGAACCTTTTCAGAGTTCATTCAAATGCTTTTCAATTTCATGGTCTTATAGCTCAAAATAATCAGTAAATGCATGAAAAATAACAAATGAAGTCACAAAGGGTTGCAAATTGGTGATGTGGCTTTGAATGGTGCATTTTGAACATATAAAAACAAGGTAGTTCAAATAAGTTCAAAAAAATGAAATCCCTTTGTAACAGACAAATTTCCGTATGAAACCCTGATACTTCGAAAGAGATTGTCCTTTTTGTACACGAAGTGTATCCTGTTGTTTCCGTAACCCTCTCTACTTTCTCACACATGCTATGTGGGTGAAATGATGATACCATGCCAACTTGGAACCTTTTTAGAGTTCATTTCAAATGCTTTTCAATTTCATGGTCTTATAGCTCAAAATAATCAATAAATGCATGAAAAATAACAAATGAAGTCAGAAAGGGTTGTAAATTGATGATGTGGCTTTGAATGGTGCATTTTGAACACATAAAAACAAGGGAGTTCAAATAAGTTCAAAAAAATAAAATTCCTTTGTAACAGACAAATTT
>NW_021244716.1:0-754 GCF_002162155.2 Triticum dicoccoides | reverse complement strand
CGGTCGCAGGGTCTACCAGAGAGAAGAGGGGGAAGAAATAGTAAATACACACAAACATATGCATAACAAGACAATAAGCGATGCTAGAGGTGTTCTAACATAGCGTTAGCGATACTGGCGGAGGGGGAAAACATCCGGCAAAGTTTTCCCGGTTCCGGACGTTTGTCAAACAAAAGAACCGGAGGGGAAAGGTTGCATATTTGCTATGCTAGGGACGTGTGGCAGACGAACGGACCGCGTGTTCGGATTCGTCTCGTCGTTCTGAGCAACTTCCGTGTATAAAACTTTTTCATCCGAGTTACGAATTATTTTATGTTGAATTTCAAAGTTTTAATTGATTTTCTACAATTATTATTATTTCAAATTGGAATTATGACGTCAGCCTGACGTCATCATGATGTTAGCAGTCAACAGAGCGTTGACTGGTCAAACTGACGCGTGGGGTCGTTTTGTCATAGACCTAACTATCTAACAGATTTAAATTAACTAAACTAGTTCATTAGGCTAACTAAGCAAGGTTAATTAAGTTAGTTAATTAACTATTTTATTAATTAACTAATTATTTTTATAATTTTTTAAAATCTTTTTTTTACACAGGGGCGTGGGGCCCCTTGGTCAGTGGCACAAGGCCAGGGGCTATGCAGCCCAGGAGCAGGCGTCGCAGCACCCAAAGGGGCACCTGCGGGCACGACACGGACGGGGAAAGGCGAGGTCAGGCCGGGACAACAGTGGCCGTCGCCAGATGGCAGCAGAC
>NW_021244715.1:0-641 GCF_002162155.2 Triticum dicoccoides | reverse complement strand
AGGAATTAAGCTTGGGGATGCCTGATACGTCTCCAACGTATCTATAATTTTTGATTGCTCCATGGTACTTTATCTACTGTTTTGGACTATATTGGGCTTTATTTTCCACTTTTATATTATTTTTGGGACTAACCTATTAACCGGAGGCCCAGCCCAGAATTGCTGTTTTTTTGCCTATTTCAGTGTTTCGAAGAAACGGAATATCAAACAGAATGAAACCTTCGGGAACATGATTTTCCAACCGAACATGATCCAGGAGACTTGGACCCTACTCCAGGAAGTGCCACAGGCGGTCACGATGGTGGAGGGCGCGCCCCCTACCTCATGGGCCCCCTGACGCTCCACCGACGTACTCCTTCCTCCTATATATACCTATGTATCCCCGAACGATCAGAACAGGAGCCAAAAACCTAATTCCACCGCCGCAACCTTTTGTATCCACGAGATCCCATCTTGGGGCCTGTTCCAGAGCTCCGCCGGAGGGAGCATCCACCATGGAGGGCTTCTACATGAACACCATAGCCCCTCCGATGAAGTGTGAGTAGTTTACTTCAGACCTTCGGGTCCATAGCTAGTAGTTAGATGGATTCTTCTCTCTTTTTAGATCTCAATACAAAGTTCTCCCCCTCTCTTGCGGAGAT
>NW_021244714.1:0-750 GCF_002162155.2 Triticum dicoccoides | reverse complement strand
ACTACTCCAAGCTGAGCATGCTTAACTTTGGAGTTCTATCCAAATGGGCTCCCAGAAAAGAAGGAATTCCTTATTGATATGAGTAGTCTATCATCCCTAATAAGCCAGGCCATCACATACACCCCCACTCAGAAGAACCGACGTCCTCGTCGGGCCATAGGAACATTCCCTCTTGGCACATATGTCTGTGCTTCCAGTCCAGTACATGTGCCATGCCGTGTGCCACGACGGGTCACAAACGTCATGAACAACATGACCACGCACCTGTCCGCAACCATCCATGCAACCACGAGGGTCGGCTCTGATACCAACTTGTAACGCCCCGGACACACCCACCGGTGGTCGTTACTCCTGGCGGGATCTAGACTGGCCCCACAGATCAATACTAGTCTTTTCTGCGCACTTTGTCCTCACTCGTGCGCACCCGGGAGCAACTTCCCGGTCTGTCACCCATCCTGACACTATTCCAAGCTGAGCACGCTTAAGTTTGGAGTTCTATCCGAATGGGCTCCCGGAAAAGAAGGAATTCCTTATTGATATGAGTAGTCTATCATCCCTAATAAGCCAGGCCATCACATACACCCCCACTCAGAGGAACCGACATCCTCGTCGGGCCACAGGAACAGTCCCTCTTGGCACATATGTCTGTGCTTCCAATCCAGTACATGTGCCATGTCGTGTGCCACGACGGGTCACAAACGTCATGAACAACATGACCACGCACCTGTCTGCAACCATCCGTGCAACCAC
>NW_021244713.1:0-645 GCF_002162155.2 Triticum dicoccoides | reverse complement strand
ACACCGAGATGAGCACGTGACACCAGTGCCATCCTGTCTTAGCGTATCGTGAGTCGAGGTGGACGTCGTCGCGGTAGCGACGACGAACGGCGAGACGAGCACGTTACACCAGTGCCACCCTGTCTTAGCGTAACGCGAGTCGAGGCGGACGTCGTCGCGGTAGCGACGACGGACGCCTAGACGAGCACGTGACACCAGTGCCATCCTGTCTTAGCGTAACGCGAGTCAAGGCAGACGTCGTCGCGGTAGCGACGATGGACGCCAAGACGAGCACGTGACACGAGTGCCACCCTGTCTTAGCGTAACACGAGTCGAGGCAGACGTCGTCGCGGTAGCGACGACGGACGCCGAGACGAGCACGTGACACCACTACCGCCCTGTGTTAGCGTAACGCGAGTCGAGGCGGACGTCGTCGCGGTAGTGACGATGGACGCCGAGACGAGCACGTGACACCACTGCCGCCCTGTCTTAGCGTAACGCGAGTCGAGGCGGACGTCGTTGCGGTAGCAACGACGGACGCCGAGACGAGCACGTGACACCAGTGCCACCCTGTCTTAGCGTAACGTGAGTCGAGGGGGACGTCGTCGCGGTAGCGACGACGAACGCCGAGACGAGCACGTGACACCAGTGCCACCCTGTCTTAGC
>NW_021244712.1:0-1667 GCF_002162155.2 Triticum dicoccoides | reverse complement strand
TTTTTCGGTATTGTACCAGGAAGGTTCTAGAAGGTTCCGGAGTGGGGCCCACCTGCATGGGGGGACCCACATGAACGTGGGTAGTGGGGGCAAGGCCCCACACCCCTGGTCAAGGCGCACCAAGATCCCCCCTTAGAAGGAATAAGATCATATCCCGAAGGGATAAGATCAAGATCCCTAAAAAGGGGGGATAACAATCGGTGGGGAAGGAAATGATGGGATTTCTTTCCTCCCACCTTGGCCAACGCCCCAATGGACTTGGAGGGCAAGAAACCAGCCCCTCCACCCCTATATATAGTGGGGAGACGCATGGGAGCTTGAGACGAAGTTCTGGCGCAGCCCTCCCCCTCTCCCAAGTCGTCCTCCTCTCCCGTGGTGCTTGGCGAAGCCCTGCTGGATTGCCACGCTCCTCCATCACCACCACGCCGTTGTGCTGCTGTTGGATGGAGTCTTCCTCAACCTCTCCCTCTTTCCTTGCTGGATCAAGGCGTGGGAGACGTCACCGGGCTGTACGTGTGTTGAACGCGGAGGTGCCGTGCGTTCGGCACTTGATCATCGGTGATTTGAATCACGACGAGTACGACTCCATCAACCCCGTTCACTTGAACGCTTCCGCTTAGCGATCTACAAGGGTATGTAGATGCACTCTCCTTCCCCTCGTTGCTGGTTTCTCCATAGATAGATCTTGGTGACACGTAGGAAAATTTTGAATTTCTGCTACGTTCCCCAACAGTGGCATCATGAGCTAGGTCTATTGCGTAGATTCTTTGCACGAGTAGAACACAAAGTAGTTGTGGGCGTTGATGTTGTACAATATGCTTACGGTTACTAGTCCAATCTTGTTTCGACGGTATTGTGGGATGAAGCGGCCCGGACCGACCTTACACGTACTCTTACGTGAGACAGGTTCCACCGATTGACATGCACTTGGTGCATAAGGTGGCTAGCGGGTGCCAGTCTCTCCCACTTTAGTCGGAACGGATTCGATGAAAATGGTCCTTATGAAGGGTAAATAGCAATTGGCATATCACGTTGTGGTTTTGCGTAGGTAAGAAACGTTCTTGCTAGAAACCCATAGCAGCCACGTAAAACATGCAAACAACAATTAGAGGACGTCTAACTTGTTTTTGCAGGGTATGCTATGTGATGTGATATGGCCAAGAATGTGATGAATGATATGTGATGTATGAGATTGATCATGTTCTTGTAATAGGATTCACGACTTGCATGTCGATGAGTATGACAACCGGCAGGAGCCATAGGAGTTGTCTTTATTTATTGTATGACCTGCATGTCATTTAACAACGCCATGTAAATTACTTTACTTTATTGCTAAACGCGTTAGCCATAGAAGTAGAAGTAGTCATTGGCGTGACAACTTCATGAAGACACGATGATGGAGATCATGATGATGGAGATCATGGTGTCATGCCGGTGACAAGATGATCATGGAGCCCCGAAGATGAAGATCAAAGGAGCTATATGATATTGGCCATATCATGTCACTACTCTATTTGATTGCATGTGATGTTTATCATGTTTATGCATCTTGTTTACTTAGGACGACGGTAGTAAATAAGATGATCCCTTACAAAATTTCAAGAAGTGTTCTCCCCTAACTGTGCACCGTTGCTACAGTTCGTCGCTTCTAAGCACCACGTGATGAT
>NW_021244711.1:0-415 GCF_002162155.2 Triticum dicoccoides | reverse complement strand
AGAAGGACGGGCGCCACGGGAGGAGTTGGATACTCGGGGTTGCTGGTGTTGCTCAAGGTCGGTAGGACGGAGAGGACAGAGCAAGGTGGCGGTGGAGCATCCGGGCACGGGGAAGCTCGATTTCGTCCGGATCCGGCCGGACTTGGTCGCGGTCGGCGCTAGGATGAGGAGGACACCGACGAGCTTGCTCGGGGATGAGGCGGTTGGCGCTCGAACGAGGGGCTCCTGGCTCGAGGGCGACGAGGTCGAGTGGAGGCGCACACGGGAGGAGCTCGTCTCCTCCTGGATCGGGACGAGGATGGTGGTTGACTGCTGCCATTTGGGCGGCACGGAAATCCAGGGAGGTGGTCGGAGGCTGGTTGGAGAGATGGATCTGGGAGGATCGAGGGGAGGAGGTGGTTGGCCCGGTGGATTT
>NW_021244710.1:0-1048 GCF_002162155.2 Triticum dicoccoides | reverse complement strand
GTCCGTCGCCTAATGGTCTATGGCGACTCGGATTTAGTGGTCAATCAGGTGATGAAAGAGTGGGACGTGAGAAGCCCAACCATGACTGGATACTGCAGTGCAGTGAGGAAGCTGGAGAAAAAGTTCGAGGGGTTGGAGCTCCATCATATACCCCGACTGAAAAATCAAGCAGCTGATGATCTAGCAAAGATAGGTTCCAAGAGAGAAGCCATTCCGAGTGGTGTGTTCTTGGAGCATATACATACTCCGTCAGTCAAAGAAGATCCTTTCACCGAAGAAACTCCGCAGCCCAAGAGTGCCACAGATCCGACTGAAGTTGAAGTCCCAGCGGTGGTCGACTTGATCATGGAGGTTTTGGTAGTCATTCCCGACTGGACGATTCCGTATGTCGCATATATCTTGAGGAAAGAGCTTCCGGAGGATGAGGAAGAGGCTCGACAGATCGTCCGTCGATCTAAGGCCTTTACCGTCATCAAAGGACAATTATACAGAGAGAGCACGACTGGAGTCGGTCAGAAGTGCATAACACCAGAAGAAGGTTGACTCATCCTCAATGATATTCACTCGGGGACCTGTGGTCATCATGCGTCCTCCCGGACCATCATGGCCAAAGCATACCGAGCCGGATTTTACTGGCCCAAGGCGAATGAGATGGCAAAGGAGATAGTGGATAAGTGCGAGGGATGTCAGTTCTACTCGAATATGTCGCACAAACCTGCGTCAGCTTTGAAGACCATCCCACTCGTCTGGCCTTTTGCAGTTTGGGGGCTGGACATGGTCGACCCTTTGAGAACAGGACGAAGTGGCTTCACGCATGTACTGGTGGCAGTCGACAAGTTCACCAAGTGGATCGAGGCTAAACCAATCAAGAGCCTCGACACCGGTACTGCTGTTAGCTTCATCAGGGAACTAATATTCAGATATGGAGTCCCGCACAGCATCATTACGGATAATGGGTCGAACTTTGACTCAGAGGAATTCAGAACCTTCTGCAACTCCCAGGGCACACGGGTCGACTACGCATCAGTCGCCCATCCGCAGTCGAATG
>NW_021244709.1:0-390 GCF_002162155.2 Triticum dicoccoides | reverse complement strand
TGCTCCAAAAAATATAAGTGAAGCACATAGAGCAAAATTGCCTAGCTCAAAAGATATAAGTGCAGCACATAGAGCATTCTAATAAATCACGATTCATGCGTGTCTATCCTAAAAGGTGTGTACAACAAGGATGATTGTGGCAAACTAAAAAGAAAAGACTCAAATCATACAAGACGCTCCAAGAGAACACATATCATGTGGTGAATAAAAATATAGCCTCTAGTAAAGTTACCGATAGACGAAGATGAAAGAGGGGATGCCTTCCCGGGGCATCCCCAAGCTTAGGATCTTTGGCCTCCTTGAATATTACCTTGGGGTGCCTTGGGCATCCCCAAGCTTAGGCTCTTGCCACTCCTTATTCCATAGTCCATAAAATCCTTACCCAAAACG
>NW_021244708.1:0-1283 GCF_002162155.2 Triticum dicoccoides | reverse complement strand
ATTGACGAACCCAGGGGTGCGTTTACATGTCGGTCATCAACATTCGCGGTTTTTGTCGATTCTGACCCGTTTCGTGGACTATTACTCACCGTTTTGGCGTCCCAAAACGATTTCCATGGTTGTTGAACCCCAAGGTGTGGCTACGTGTCGGTCATCAACAATCACAGTTTTGGCCGATTCTGGCCCGTTTCATGGACTAGTACTCAGTTTTGGTGTCCCGCTAAGATTTCCACGATTGACGAACACCGGGATGTGTTTGTGTGTCGGTCATCAACACTTGCAGTTTTGCCGATTCTGGCCCGTTTCATTGACTACTACTCACTGGTTTGGGTTCCCCGAGAGATTTCCATGATTGACGAACCCCGGGGTGCGTTTATGTATCGTTCATCAATAATCCTAGATTTGGACGATTCTGGGCTCTTTCGTGGACTATTACTCACCGTTTGGGGTCCCAAAGCGATTTCCATGGTTGTCGAACCCCAAGGTGTGCTTACGTGTTGGTCGTCAAGACTCGCAGTTTGGCCCGGTTCTGGCCCGTTTCTTGGACTATTACTCAGTTTTAGGTTGCCAAAGTGATTTCCGCGATTGACGAACCTTGGGGTGCGTTTCCGTGTCGGTCATCAACACTCACAATTTGGGCCGATTCTGGCCCATTTCGTTGGCTATTGATCACTGTTTTGGGGTCCCGGAGTGATTACCACGATTGACGAACCCAGGGACGCCTTTTCGTGTCGGTCATCAACACTCGCGGTTTTTGTCGATTCTGGCCCGTTTGATGGACTATTACTAACTCTTTTTGGGATCCCAAAGCCATTTCCATAGTTGTTGAACCCCGAGGTGCGCTTACGTGTCGGTCATCTACAATCGCAGTTTTGGCCGATTCATGCCCGTTTCATGAACCCAAGGGTGGGTTTACATGTCGGACATCAACACTCACAGTTTTGGCCGATTCTTGCATGTTTCTTGGACTATTACTCACCGTTTTGGGGTCCCAAAGCGATTTCCATAGGTGGTGACCCGAGTGTGCGATTACATCTTGGTCATCAACACTTGCAATTTTGGCCGATTCTGACCCGTTTCGTGCACTATTACTCATTGTTTTGGGGTCCCGGAGTGATTTTCATGAACAAACCCCAGGGTGCTTTAAGTGTCGGACATCAAGACTCATAGTTTTGGCCAATTTTGACCCGTTTCCTGGACTATTACTCACTGTTTTGCGGTCCCAAATTGATTTCCATTGTTGTTGAACCGAGTGTGTGCTTACGTGTCAGTCATCAACACTC
>NW_021244707.1:0-1323 GCF_002162155.2 Triticum dicoccoides | reverse complement strand
GTTTGAAGGAACTTGCAAGCGACCAGCTGGATTGACAGAGTTGCAAGTCTGCGTGCAGAAGGCTAATGAGACCCTCAGAGAGTATATTCAGAGGTGGATCACTTTGCACCACACTGTGGAGAATGTGTCTGATCATCAGGCAGTCTGCGCCTTCAAGGATGGCGTCAAGAACAGAGAACTGAGTTTGAAGTTTGGTCGAACCGGTGACATGACCTTGAGTCGGATGATGGAGATTGCTACCAAGTACGCCAACGGCGAAGAAGAAGACCGACTCCGAAGCGGCAAGCACAAGCCGAGTCAGTCGGAAAAAGGAAACACCAGTCGGAAACAGAAGCGGAAGGCTGAACCAGCAGCTCCTGGAGAGGCTCTGGCCGTGACTCAGGGAAAGTCTAAGGTGACCCCAAAAGGATCCTGGAACCCCAAGAAGGTAAAGGATAAAGAAGGGAACGACGTGATGGATATGCCATGTCACATCCATACGAAGAAAGACGAAGAGGGGAATATCATCTACCCGAAGCACACCACTCGCCAATGTCGACTCCTGATCCAGCAGTTTCAGTGAAAACAGTCTAAGGACAAGGAGAAGGAGTCAGACAAGGCCGAAGACAAGGAGGACAGTGAGGAAGGATATCCGCATATCAACTCCACTCTGATGATCTTTGCAGATGTGGAAAGCAGGAGTCGACTGAAAGTCATTAACCGAGAGGTGAACATGGTTTCCCCCGCAAAAGCAAATTATCTGAAATGGTCCCAAACACCCATCACATTCGACCAATCTGATCACCCGACTCATATTGCCACCCCTGGGAGGCAAGCTTTGGTGGTCGATCCAGTTGTCGAAGGCACTCGACTGACAAAGGTGCTGATGGATGGTGGAAGTGGGCTGAACTTGTTGTATGTAGACACACTGAAAGTAATGGGCATTCCGATGTCCCGACTGAGCACTAGTAACATGAGCTTTCATGGAGTTATACCAGGGAAGAAGGCTGAGTCACTCGGCCAAATAGCTTTGGATGTGGTGTTTGGTGATTCGAAACATTTTCGCAAAGAAAAGTTGACGTTTGAGGTCGTGGATTTTCAGAGTGCATATCATGCCATTTTGGGGAGACCAGCTTACGCACGGTTCATGGCTCGACCATGCTACGTGTACCTCAAATTGAAGATGCCCGGCCCCAAAGGAGTGATCACTGTCACCGGTGATCGGAAAAAGGCAGAAGAGTGCTTTCAGAAGGGCTCCAAGATTGCCGATTCTCAGGTGACAGCGGTCGAGTTCGAAGAATACAAGCAAAACGCAGATCCGAGTGACTTGCTGCGATCAAAGAA
>NW_021244706.1:0-676 GCF_002162155.2 Triticum dicoccoides | reverse complement strand
AGAGGTCCTTACTTTGATGATACTAATTTTCCTAGTTGGCAGCATATATAAGATGAAAATCCATATTCTTGGACATAACCCTGCCGTTTGGGCTATTGTGTTGATTGGTTTGCAAGGTGAATTCTTCGATGGGAGAGAACCAAATTGTGAAGCAACTGCGGAAGAGTTCAAAATACTGCAATACAATAATCAAGCTTGCGGTATCCTCTTCAATGGATTGTGCCCCAAAGAATTCAACAAAATCAGTCGTCTTGAGAATGCAAAGGAAATTTGGGATAGTTTGATTGATATGCATGAAGGTACCGAGTCCATCAAGGAATCCAAGTTGGATGTGCTTCAAAGTCAGCTTGACGAGTTCAAAATTAAGGATGGTGAAGGTGTAGCTAAAATGTACTCTAGGATTGCTATCATCACAAATGAGATTGCCAGCTTAGGAAGTGAAGAGATGACTGACAGATTCATCATCAAGAAGATCCTAAGAGCCTTGGATGGAAAATATGATACCGTGTGCACATTGATCCAAATGATGCCCAATTACAAAGATCTCAAGCTAATGGAAGTCACTGGAAGAATTATTGCTCATGAGATGTCACTCAAGGATAAAGAAGGGCTTCACAACAATTCTACTAGTGCTTATAAAGCCTCATGTGATGCTCCTGCCACATCAAGTGAAAAA
>NW_021244705.1:0-462 GCF_002162155.2 Triticum dicoccoides | reverse complement strand
ATTATCATTAAAGAATAAAGGAAGTAAAATAATACTAAAAAACCAAAATACCAAAGTTTTCAAGACAAAATGAATTAGTGGCTTATGTATTACTATTTAAGAAAAAAATGAAATGAAATAAAAACTAGAACACATTAAAAATAATGAGGTTTTCTAAGAAAGAATGAATTATTAACATTGGTATTACCCTTTAAGAAGAAGAAAATAAAAAAGTAAAAATAATAAATTTTTCTATGGTAGAATAAATTAGGGTCATTGGTGTAACCCTCTGAGAAGAAACAAAAATAAATAAATAAATTTAAATATGGAAGAATGAAGTAGCATTATCATTACCCACTAAAAAATAAAAAATAAAAAGTTTAAGTACACAAACAATATTGCAAATTATTTATGTGTGTACATTACACTCACCCAACATCCCAAACATATCCAAAAATTAAAAATAAAACCTAATAACAAAGA
>NW_021244704.1:0-568 GCF_002162155.2 Triticum dicoccoides | reverse complement strand
GGCAAAGGAGGATACACCAAATTAATAGGGCAATTAAAGGTCCCGAAACACAGACATTGACGGGAATTAATGACCTCAGATTCCTCCTGAGCAATAAAATCCGCCATTAAGGATAAACAATCATTATGCTTAGCGTTGATCAAGCCTGGCTGAGTTACTGGCGCCAACGATCCAAATCGAATTTGAATTTTTTGATTCGGAGCATCATGAGGAACATTGGCAGACGATGAAGCTTCATGTGCATTTTTATCAGAAAAGTTCCAAGCAACCAGATTAACCAAACCAAATTTTGCTAGCTCCGTGGCAGAAGAATGATCCAAAGGTTGGCTCATATTTGAAAGGTTCGATGGAGCTTTAATTGCCACCGGTTGACGGAGTAAGATTTCCCCAAGTTGTGTATCTGCATGCCAATGAGAATCAACAGGAAGGGCTTTGGAGAAACAACCATTAAACAAGTGGAAATGGCATACAAAGTCAGGCCAAATGCGATCCTTGAGCCCATATATGAAATGCCCCACCTTGTTGTTGGCAACAGAAAACCG
Organism: Triticum dicoccoides; assembly: GCF_002162155.2. Classification (NCBI taxonomy): domain Eukaryota; kingdom Viridiplantae; phylum Streptophyta; class Magnoliopsida; order Poales; family Poaceae; genus Triticum; species Triticum dicoccoides. The sequence goes on along the minus strand of NW_021244704.1, from coordinate 26 downwards.
GAAAGATCTTGCAGAGATGGGAGTCA
>NW_021244703.1:0-675 GCF_002162155.2 Triticum dicoccoides | reverse complement strand
GGGGCGTGACGGGGCGGCGACGCGGGGACGGCGCGACGGGGACGGTCCCGGGGCGGCGACGGAGACGAGGGCGACGACGGCGATGGGGGCGGCGACGGGGATGAGGGCGGCGACGAGGATGGGGGCGGCGACGGCAACGGCGCGTGACGGGGGCGGCGGCGGCGTCGATCGATCGGGAAACAGAGGAAGAAACAGAGGGAGAATGAAATTTTTAGAAGTGATGTATATATAGAAGGCACCTTTAGTACCGGTTGGAACCACCAACCAGTACTAAAGGCCTGTTTTGGCCAGGCCAAGCGGCGGGAAGCACCCCCCTTTAGTACCGGTTGGTGGCTCCAACCAGTACTAAAGGCCCCCCTTTAGTACCGGTTGGTGCCACAAACCGGTACTAAAGGGGGGTGCGCTGCCAGGCGAGGGGCGCAAAGTTTAGTCCCACCTCGCCTAGCGAAGGGCAGCCGCACTGATTTATAAACCCAGCCGCGGCTGCTCCTTCGAGCTCCTCTCAAATGCATGCCTTCTAGGCCTACCTGTGCTGTGCTGCCCCGTGGGCCTACTGGGCCTTTGCGGGCCTGCATCCTGGCCCAACAACGGGTTGGGTTTCTAGTCGTATGCAAGCCGCTCTAGCCTAGTAGATGGGCTTTTTTTTGCTTTATTTATTTTTGAGTTGTTTTTTTT
>NW_021244702.1:0-407 GCF_002162155.2 Triticum dicoccoides | reverse complement strand
ACACGATCTTGAGAGAGCATGCTTACAACAAAAGGTAGAACGGAGTTGTTGGAAAACCAACACGAAAAGAATAATCTTGATATGGTCTTATGGAATCCATCTCAAATTATGTGGTGACAATCTGCCACTCATGGGGAGACGAACTGGATTCATATGAACAAGGAGACGAGAAAGTTATTTCACCGGGAGGATAAACGAAGAACTTGGGTCATCTGTAAACACCATAGATAGCAACAATCCTTAGGGAAGGCTTTAGGTGAAATATAACCCAAGATAACATCAAAGAAGAGATTGATGGATTTAAAATACCTCATTCCTAACAACATGTGAATCATGAAACATGAACTCAAATTATCAAGAATGACATAAAACCACCTCAAACGATACGGCAGAAAGAAATTGCACTC
>NW_021244701.1:0-936 GCF_002162155.2 Triticum dicoccoides | reverse complement strand
ATACCGGAAGCTGAAATTTCCACCATGCTTGCTAATTACACTTTTAAGGGTGGAATACCAAAGAAACTTGGAGATCCGGGTGTTCCAACTATACCATGCTCCATTAAAAGAAATTATGTTAGAACTGCTTTATGTGATCTTGGAGCCGGTGTTAGTGTTATGCCTCTCTCTTTATATCGTAAACTTGAATTGAATAAGTTGACACCTACTGAAATATCTTTGCAAATGGCTGATAAATCAACTGCTATACCTGTCGGTATTTGTGAGGATGTGCATGTTGTGGTTGCAAATGTCACTATCTTAACGGACTTTGTTATTCTTGATATTCTCGAGGACGATAGTATGTCTATTATCCTTGGTAGACCTTTTCTTAATACTGCAGGGGCTGTTATTGATTGCAACAAGGGCAATGTCACTTTTCATGTTAATGGTAATGAGCATACGGTACACTTTCCGAGGAAACAATCTCAAGTTCATAGCATCAATTCTATTGAAAAAGTTCCAACTATCATTTTTGGAGGTTTTGAATTTCCTCTCCCTACTGTCAAGAAAAAGTATGATATTCTTATTGGTGGGGATTTTCATATCCCCGTTGAGGTAACTTAGTGTTATTCAAAATTTCTCTGGTTCCGTGTTATTCGGAGTGAGTTTGTTAACAAGACTTGATCAACCTTGTTAGCGGCTTCATTTTGATGATCACGAGATGGATGAAACTAGAAGGCACAACCTTCTGTACCCTCTTTTTACTTTCTGTTATTTAGAATAAATAAAGAAAAAATAATATTATTTGTCTGTTTTCTGATTTATCCGTGCAATAAAAAATAGTCCGAAAATAAAAGTGCTCCAAATGCCCTGCAAATTTAGTATGATTTTTTCTAGAATATTTGAGGATTTTAGGCACTGAAAACACTGCAGGAGGGCCAAGCACCAGGCCAC
>NW_021244700.1:0-721 GCF_002162155.2 Triticum dicoccoides | reverse complement strand
GACGGGACACACGGCCAAGGAAACAGGAACCACTGGGGCTTCAAGGCCATGAAGGTATATCTATGTGCATGATGCATTTTTGTTCTTCTTTACGTCATGTTCTTATGTATGGCTGACTTCTATTTGACGTTGTAGGAGGACAAGTTGAAGAGGCCGCTCTCAGACATGGAGTCGTGGAAGCTGGCCCGCGAGCGGAGTCATCGCAAGGAGGGCGAGAGCCAGTACTACGGCAAGACCGAGGAGCACCTGGGGTCTTACATTCATCACTATCAGGAGTTGCATCCGGATGTTCCTGTTGCTGAGGTCGCCCAGTCTCAGATCGACGACACGGCGGTGGTGGCCATCCAGGGGAAGAAGAATGGCCGGTATCCGTGTTTCGATGGCTTGATCACTCCTTCGATCTCGTACACACGGCTTCGGGCTAGCAACCCGAGCCAGTTAGAGAGTATGGGGCGTTCACAGACTCCCTTAGCCCGCCAGCATGCTGTAAGTACTTCCTCTTTATCTTTTTCTATCTTGCATTCTCAGTTTATTTTCAGCATTGCTCACTTAGAAACAACCTAAATTATGTAGGCATATAAGGAGTTTGTCGAGTATAGGAATCTCGAGGTGCGGGAGTACTTGAAACGAGTGAAGGCAAACGATGATTACAACCGTCAGATGATGACGGTTAGTTTTGTCCTCTTAAAACCAACCTAAATTTTTGCACTTTCATTCCTTC
>NW_021244699.1:0-420 GCF_002162155.2 Triticum dicoccoides | reverse complement strand
GCCGTTTCTGGCCCGTTTCATGGACAATTGCTCACTGTTTTGGGGTCCCGGAGTGATTTCCATGATTGTCAAACCCCGGGAGCGTTTACGTGTCTATCGTCAACATTCGCAGTTTTAGTCGATTCTGGCCCGTTTCATGGACTATTACTCACCGTTTTTGGGCCCCAAAGCGATTTCCATGGTTGTCGAACACCAAGGCGCGCTGATACGTCTCCGTCGTAACTACTCTAAACACTTTTGCCCTTGTTTTGGACTCTAACTTGTATGATTCGAATGGAACTAACCCGAACTGACGTTGTTTTCAGCAGAATTGGCATAGTGTTGTTTTATGTGCAGAAAATAAAAGTTCTCGGAACGACCTGAAACTCCACGGAATATCTTAGGATAATTAATAAAAAATCCTCGCCAAAGATGAAGACC
>NW_021244698.1:0-915 GCF_002162155.2 Triticum dicoccoides | reverse complement strand
CAGTCTGACCAGTTTCGGCACTGATGGCTTTGTTGACAAGTTTCTGAAAAGTTGTGCACTCATGCAGACGGAGGTCACGGCGAAGCTCAGGACTAAGGCCCTTACGGAACCTTGCTTGCTTCTTGGCATCGGTAGACACTTCCTCGGTTGCATATCGTGCGAGATTACCAAACTCCCTGCTGTAAGCATCCACAGAAAGTCGGCCTTGGGTGAAACTGCAAAATTCTTCACGTTTACGGTCCATGAGACCCTCCGGAATGTGATGTTCACGGAAAGCCTCGCTGAATTCAGCCCAAGTAGTGACATGGCCCGCTGGGCGCATAGCTCCATAATTCTCCCACCATAGACTGGCGGGGCCTTCAAGATGATATGCAGCAAAGGTGACCTTGTCAGCCTCCGCTACCAGCGTGGAACGCAGTTTATGAGAGATACTGCGAAGCCAGTCATCAGCGTCGAGGGGCTCGACAGAGTGGTGGAACGTGGGTGGATGTAATTTGATGAAATCACTGAGTGACACCACGTTAGTCCTCTGATGGTGTGATGTGTTCTGTTCAATACGCTCCAACAAACGGTTGGTCTCCCGCTTGTTTCTCTCAGCTTCCATCATAACCTCGGCTAGTGAAGGAGGATGAGGCAGATTTACATCCCTGGCTTCACTGCCTTCGGCCTGCTCTTGAGAAGCAGGGTTAGCGCGCGTGTTGACCATCCTAGGTAAACAAGACAATGATTTAGTCAGGATGATAAAATTCCGACATAGGGTAAAATGTAAGGAATAACTCGAAATGCAAGATGATCATCCGTATGACATGGTAGATACAGAAACTGCTTCTTTATTCCATCGTCATACACACCATACAGGGTTTAGTACAAGACCAAACAAGTACTATTACGGTGAAAAGAGGATTACATCTCATC
>NW_021244697.1:0-406 GCF_002162155.2 Triticum dicoccoides | reverse complement strand
GCATGCTACAGGGCCTCCTCGAGGGCGGCTTGGTACTCCGCCTCCGCCTCCATGTCCTCCGGCTCTACCTGTCGGGGCGGCGGTGGGAACGGCGGAGGGATGGCGTCGAGACCCGAGCGTCGTTGCTCCTCGTGTTCGAGGGCGAACCAAGCCTCCCAGTTGGGAGAGTCGGCGGCGTACTCGGGCAACCGACGCTGCTCCGGCGTGAGCTGCGCGCGGCGCCGGCTCACCTCGTCGTCGTGCGTCCACTGGGTCTGCGGAACCGCCGGCACCGGGATCCGTTGGGGATCCAAATGCCAATGGTGCGGCAATGTGACGTCGGGGTAGGGGAGGGGCTGCCTGTACTCCCAATGCCACCGCACTTGGTGCCCCGGGATGTGCAGGCGCCAGCGTTCAAGGGGGAAAC
>NW_021244696.1:0-384 GCF_002162155.2 Triticum dicoccoides | reverse complement strand
TCCGTCAACGAGATGAGATACCAGGCCACCCACTTGACCAGCCTCCTTAGCCCTTCCTATCATAATTGCCAACATATCAACGACAATGTTGAACAGGATAGGGGACATCGGATCTCCTTGTCTCAGGCCCTTATGTGTCTGGAAATAATGACCTATCTCGTCATTCACTTTAATTCCAACACTCCCTTTTTGCGTATAAGATTCAACCTGGCGGCACCAGACTTCATCAAAACCTTTCATACGCAATGCCTGTTGTAGGAATGGCCCTTTTACTTTATCATACGCTTTCTCGAAATCCACCTTAAAAACGACTCCATCCAATTTTTTGGAGTGAATTTCATGGAGCGTTTCATGAAGAACCACCACCCCTTCTAGGATGTTTCT
>NW_021244695.1:0-809 GCF_002162155.2 Triticum dicoccoides | reverse complement strand
TGACATGTGGGCCCTAGTGCCCCTAATCTTTAATTAAACTAAACTAACCCCCCCTGTCTAACCTGTGTCACTGACGTGTGGCCCCCACACGTCAGGTTTGACTCTGGGCGACCCAGTTGACCTGCTGACCTCAGCCTTACGCCATGCTGACGCGATATTCCTTTTCTGGAATTTAGTTCATTTTATAAATATTCAGGAAATTCCAGAAATTTGTAAAAAACTTCAATAATTCATAGTAATTCAACCGTAACTCCAAATTAAATAATTTATATATGAAAAATTATCAGAAAAATTCAAGGAATCCATCTGTACCATTTTCATGCATGTTAGAACAACTTATAGATTCTGTTTAGCACAAATCATATAAATGGCATTTGAATAATCACATATGGAGTTTGAATTTGAATCTTGTATTCAAACCAACTTCATTTAATCTGTTGCTAGTTGCATTAGCTCAAAACACATTCATATTGCCATGTCATAGCATGCATCATTTTGTGCATTGCATTGATTGTGTTCTTCTTTGTTGCCGGTATCTGTTCCCTCCCGGTAGACGATGTTCCGACGTTGTGATCGTTGACACTGATGAAGACTCAATGTTATCTTCAGAAGTGCCAGGCAAGCAAAACCCCCTTGTTCATTCCGATACAATCCTACTCTCTCGCTCCTGCTCTCTTTTAATGCATTAGGACAACAACGATTCAACTGTTACTTGCTGCGGTAGCTGAACCCCTTTATCCTTTGCATGACCTGTCATTGCCACAGTAAATAGATGAAACCCACTAGCATGAGTAGGAGTTGTTTGAGCC
>NW_021244694.1:0-1462 GCF_002162155.2 Triticum dicoccoides | reverse complement strand
CAGCAATCTGCCTAAACAGGACAGTCTGTAAAGAATGCTTCAAAATCAATACTTCCCTAGCTCCAAAAATTATGAAAGAAAATTCCGACTGTTGTAAATTTATCAGAGCTTAATATGCAAAAGGTTTGAACATTTTATCACATTCTGACTTTTCTAGGGAATTATTGCAACAGCGGTAAACTTTCTGTTTTCAAACAGCAACATGTGGACTTTTAAAATAGGCATAGTAAAGGCTATCAATGCCACTTTTATTGAAATAAAAGATTCAAAACATTGTTCTAAATAACAGAAAGCAAATCCTAACAAAATAAATTGACGCTCCAAGCAAAACACATATCATGTGGTGAATAAAAGTATAGCTCCAAGTAAAGTTACCGATGAACGAAGACGAAAGAGGGGATGCCTTCCGGGGCATCCCCAAGCTTAGGCTCTTGGCTGTCCTTGAATATTACCTTGGGGTGCCTTGGGCATCCCCAAGCTTAGGCTCTTACCACTCCTTATTCCATACTCCATCGAATCCTTACCCAAAACTTGAAAACTTCACAACACAAAACTTAACAGAAAACTCGTAAGCTCCGTTAGTATAAGAAAATAAATCACCACTTCAAGGTACTGTAATGAACTCATTATTTATTTATAATGGTATTAAACCTACTATATTCCAACTTCTCTATCTATACCTACTAATAAAGCAAGGTGCGTTTCTCCAAATTTTTCATCCGTTCACCACCAAAACATATTAGAATTTTCTTTCTATTCAAGGTGGTACTAAATTTTGGGGCGTTCGACCGCTAGAAAATAAAAAGCGCTTCCATCCAAAATTTCATCGCTTGGGCTAGAGACCCATAGCTTGCGCACAACCTTTCTGAAGAAAAGGAAAAATTAATGTTGTGGTGGTATCTAACTCACGACCTCATGGGTACGTACTGTATGACCAGGCCATCTGCGCTAGCTTTGTTCTATGTCCAAAAAAGAAGTAGGTCATCCTCTCTATTTCTGCTCAATCCGTCTAGCCCAGTTGGGCCTCCACTTGCACACCAGCCCCCAATCAAATTATTTTTTCATCCTTCTATTCAATTGATAAAGGATAATTTGTTTTGTTGGGATTTTCTCAATTTTTTTCGTCCATCCATCATCAAGTGATAAAAAGATTTGTTTTTATGGGCCCTTTTTCAGACAGAACGGGGTGTTCATGGGCCACCCATGGAGCACTAAAAAATGTGTGTGTGAGAATCAAACTCACGATCATCCCTATTGCTTTAAAGTGATTGGATTTCTATCAATTTATATACTTTGTAAGTTACATGAAATATCGGCAAGATGAGAACTGGTGAAAAGGAATTGCGGGTCCTCTTGAAGGCATTAAAGGAAGGATGCATTTTGGCAATTAAAAGAAATTATGTGGGCTGTATTGGTGGGGGTGTATTAAAGGAAACATGAATAATTAAAAGGATTTTTTTGC
>NW_021244693.1:0-927 GCF_002162155.2 Triticum dicoccoides | reverse complement strand
GCAAAAAAATCCTTTTAATTATTCATGTTTCCTTTAATACACCCCCACCAATACAGCCCACATAATTTCTTTTAATTGCCAAAATGCATCCTTCCTTTAATGCCTTCAAGAGGACCCGCAATTCCTTTTCACCAGTTCTCATCTTGCCGATATTTCATGTAACTTACAAAGTATATAAATTGATAGAAATCCAATCACTTTAAAGCAATAGGGATGATCGTGAGTTTGATTCTCACACACACATTTTTTAGTGCTCCATGGGTGGCCCATGAACACCCCGTTCTGTCTGAAAAAGGGCCCATAAAAACAAATCTTTTTATCACTTGATGATGGATGGACGAAAAAAATTGAGAAAATCCCAACAAAACAAATTATCCTTTATCAATTGAATAGAAGGATGAAAAAATAATTTGATTGGGGGCTGGTGTGCAAGTGGAGGCCCAACTGGGCTAGACGGATTGAGCAGAAATAGAGAGGATGACCTACTTCTTTTTTGGACATAGAACAAAGCTAGCGCAGATGGCCTGGTCATACAGTACGTACCCATGAGGTCGTGAGTTAGATACCACCACAACATTAATTTTTCCTTTTCTTCAGAAAGGTTGTGCGCAAGCTATGGGTCTCTAGCCCAAGCGATGAAATTTTGGATGGAAGCGCTTTTTATTTTCTAGCGGTCGAACGCCCCAAAATTTAGTACCACCTTGAATAGAAAGAAAATTCTAATATGTTTTGGTGGTGAACGGATGAAAAATTTGGAGAAACGCACCTTGCTTTATTAGTAGGTATAGATAGAGAAGTTGGAATATAGTAGGTTTAATACCATTATAAATAAATAATGAGTTCATTACAGTACCTTGAAGTGGTGATTTATTTTCTTATACTAACGGAGCTTACGAGTTTTCTGTTAAGTTTTGTGTTGTGAAGTTT
>NW_021244692.1:0-703 GCF_002162155.2 Triticum dicoccoides | reverse complement strand
CTATGGAAATGCCATGATAGGTAGGTATGGTGGCTGTTTTGAGGAAGGTATATGGTGGGTGTATGATACCGGCGAAAGGTGCGCGGTATTAGAGAGGCTAGCAATGGTGGAAGGGTGAGAGTGCGTATAATCCATGGACTCAACATTAGTCATAAAGAACTCACATACTTATTGCAAAAGTCTCTTAGTTATCGAAGCAAAGTACTACACGCATTCTCCTAGGGGGATAGATTGGTAGGAAATACCATCGCTCGTCCCCGACCGCCACTCATAAGGAGGACAATCAATAAATACATCATGCTCCGACTTCTTAACATAACGGTTCACCATACGTGCATGCTACAGGAATCACAAACTTCAACACAAGCATTTCTCAAATTCACAACTACTCAACTAGCATGACTCTAATATCACCATCTCCGTATCTCAAAACAATTATCAAGTTTCAAACTTCTCATAGTATTCAACACACTCATAAGAAAATTTTATTTAGTAATCTTGAATGCCTCAAATAATTAAAGCAAATTACCATGCTGTTTTGCAGGACTCTTAAATAATCTAAGTGAAGCATGAGAGAACAATGGTTTCTATAAAACAAATCTACCACCATGCTCTAAAAGATATAAGTGAAGCACTAGAGCAAAAACTATATAACTCAAAAGATATAAGTGAAGCACATAGAGTATTCTAATAATTTCCGAAG
>NW_021244691.1:0-598 GCF_002162155.2 Triticum dicoccoides | reverse complement strand
CAGCGCCACCCCTTCTCTTTTTATGACAATGTTTCATACTAGGTGGGATTTTTGTCGATTCACTAGTAAGTCGGTCAAATTTTAACTACAGCTACCTCATATTTTGTTCAAATGATCTCATATTGTGCAGAAGGGTGCATATTGGAATGGCAAACAATGTTGCCTAAGGAAGTTTTCATTTTCTTTGGGCGAAAAAATCATTTTTCATTTTTCGAGCGCCCAAAATGAGGTTTTTTTGTGAAGAACCTACCAAATAATTGTTGCAAAATTGGACCAAATCAATTTTATAAAATGCTAGGTCATATTTAATTCACAATTGACCAAATGGTTTGATGTCAAAAGTTTTGAACCACCTCTGGTGAAAAAGACAAATTTCCGTCGATTTAGTAGGAAGCGGGTCAAATTTGAACTGCAGCTGCCTCAAAGTTTGCTCTTTAATTTTTCCAAAAATCATTTCTAGGTACATAAATATCTATTTAATCATAGAAACACAAAAAAAATTCCAAGATTCAACCACTAGCTAGGAACGGTCATTCCCGCCGTTTTGACGGCATTTTGAAACGGGCATAAAAAATTCAAAAATAATCAAAAAATTGGA
>NW_021244690.1:0-1472 GCF_002162155.2 Triticum dicoccoides | reverse complement strand
GATGAATAGATCTAACTCTTTTTTGTGGATTTTTCTTGGACAATAGGTAAGAAAATAAATCTAATCTAGGAAAACTGGAAATTCTCACCGAGCAACCTGAAAACTGATACCACTTGATAGAGACGGGGGTGTCCCGATCTTTCGATGAGATGATAACTATCGATTTGGTGGAGACGACTTTGACAATCCGACTACGAACGTGCACAACGTTGCGCCTTAGCAATCGCTAAACCAATCTCCTGAGGTTACTGACGATGCTGGAAGCACGGTCAGCCTGACCACAAAGGTCTATTCCTGCAAGCAATCGAAGAACGAGCAAGAATATGATAAAGCAATCTGAATATTGCAAATATATATGAAGTATTGATAATGGTGGGGATCCGGAAGCGGTCTTGGTCTGGTCGTTGGACACAAACGAAGTACACGAAGTTACAATGGCTAACTTTTAACTAAACAAATCCCAAGGAAAAGCTACTAGATGGATCTACTTATATAGGAGCAAGGGGCGGCGGTCAAGGAGGTGGGAGGACGTCCCAAGGCAGCCTAAAACTAAATCTAGGTCGTACAAGCCAATGGGCCCAAGTGGAGGTGATGTAACACCTTTGGACTTGTAGTTTGACTCGGATTCTGCTGCAGCATCAGATTGTTTCGTCCACAACTCAACGCTCCGGACGAATTTGAAGGTGATTCCAATTGGGTTAGAAAGTGCACGAAATCTAGTTTCCAACAAAAAAAGAATCACCCAATTCGGAGTCCGTATGAAAAACTTCTGTGCGTTTTGAGTCAGGTGTGTCTGTGCAGTCCGAATCTGAATCCAGAACGTGAGAGACTTGGACTCTATCTTCTCTTGGGCCAAAAGTGACGTGAGAGAACTTTTTGGACAGCATATAAACATCTCTTTCTTCCTTATCTTCATATGTGGATTGTACAAATGTCCCATACACCTGCAATTAGACAAAACACAAAAGTGTGTGAAGTATTTTTGTTCTGGATAACACAAATAGATTATTGAATAGTTTGCACTAGAAATCACCTGACAAATATGCATATATGCAATATATGCAATAGTCGGGTAGCCACGCTCCGTTTAGGCCCAAAATTTTTCGAAAACGCATTTTTCGAAAAATTTTCTGGCTATCCTATTTTTAGGTGTTTCTGAGTGTTTTGAGACAGGTGCCATTATAGGAAGTTTTTTTTGACCCGTTTCCAGTTTTTGGGTCCGGGCAGTAAAAAAAAAAAAAAAAATTGGTCAAAAAAATTTCGTGCCCATCCTGTCAGTTTGAGCTAAGAAGAGTTTTGAGACACTCGCCATTATAGTGATTTTTCGCAAAAAAAAAAAAAAGAGCGAAAAAAAGAAATTCCAGAGTGTGCTTTTCCCTTGTTTACGTGCCGCGCCGTGATTTTGTTAGTGTTCTAGGCTCGCGTCTCTAGCACAGTCTAGCCTAGGACCAGCACAGTACCGTCGTTGAGCG
>NW_021244689.1:0-1598 GCF_002162155.2 Triticum dicoccoides | reverse complement strand
ATATCTTAACCAGATCTTTGGGGCGGCAGAAGTTCGTGAAGATGCGGCGAAGGATCGTTGTTCAAGCTGTGAAGTGAGGACATCGTGTTTAGGGGGGTGATTGTTGGAATTAACCATGATCGGTGGCATTGTCTGGCTCGGACAGGTGCAATCACCAAGCCGTATAGGTGTAAAACTAGGTTAGGCTAGCTTAGTTCCTATATATATACTTGTACCCCTGTAAGATTTTAATCTCAGATCAATACAAAGTAATCAACAGGACCGACAGGCTCCTGTGGCCATAGATCGCTCGTGTTCTCCTGTTCGCGTGTGTGCGTGAGTTTCGGCGAGTTGATTAAGCGATCAAGGAGCCGGCGTGATAGTTTCGTGCGTGTATGTGCATGTACTAGTTCACGTCAAGAATCCATTCACTAGTTTGTCTGCCTGCTTGCTCCTTGTATACGTACGCGTGTATCTCAACGACCAAAAGCACAGGTCGTCGGAATCGCGTCGTACAAAGTACGCCGGAAAGTACTCGGCGTACGGGACTGTGCCAACAGGCGGCGGCGGGCGGTGGAGGTCAAGGACGCAGCCATGGCCTGTTGAAAACGGAGGGCCTCGCGGTTGAGCCGTTGAACCCAGTACCATGTCACGCAGGGAGAAAGGACCGAGAGAGGCCGGAGAACGCAGTACCTTGTCACGCAGGGGCCCGCCGGGCGTCGCGATTGCACAACTCCGTGCTCGTGTGTGGATAGATGGGCCTCTGGCCTCGACCAATCAGGTCGAAGTATACTGATTGTGTGCTTCTTTAGGAGGCTGTGAGCCGTTGGATTTCGTGTAGATAGCAAATCTAGCTGCACTTCGCATAAAACTGCATTGCAGATTTGTAGGTGGTGTTTCTGTCTTGTAGTAATATGCACACTTATTAAAGAGTAAAATGCATTGATGATCATTAAACTTGTAGCGTATCCTCATTTTCGTCATTATACTTTAAAATACGGTTATTACGGTCACTATATACGTGTTGAGGTGATTATCAGTCGGCCGTGTACGGAACGGTGCGAGCGGCCACCTCGACCGGCCGTAGAGTCTAATGGCTCCCACGTAAAAGGAAAAATCCTAATGGCTGTCATATGAATGCCTAGACGATAAAAAAGGTTTACTTCCTTCGATCAAACCCAAGGCGAGAGAGGTGCAGCTGGTTTGAGTACTGCCACATAAGTGCAATGTTTGTCGTTCGAATATGAATCGGTATCTGCTTTTGGCGTTTTGCCACCCACTTACAAGTGGGACCCGCATAGGTAGAGAGAGAAACGAGCCGACGAGGTGCCATGTGGATTATTTGACCAGTCAAATAGATGAAATACGACGCTATACGATCTAGCAGTGACCGTATAATCACCTCGACACGTATATAGTGACCATATTGATTGTATTTCTAAATACAGTGATTAAAATAAACGTATGCGATAAGTTCAATGACTACCAATGCATTTTACTCCTTATTAAATTGATCGGAGGACCGGAATAGACTATACGAGCCCTAACCTCCATCGGGGACTAAAATTCCCATGAGCTCATTCCCTGGAACGAAGGCACAATCCACCTTTTGACAAAAT
>NW_021244688.1:0-2211 GCF_002162155.2 Triticum dicoccoides | reverse complement strand
GGGGGGGGGGGCAACGTGTGCCGGCACCCGGGTGGCCGGCGTGTGGTTTTGCGACGGTGTCATGGGGAGGAGCGCCCGTACTCAGGCCCAGGGATGTAGCCATATTGGTGAATCTCGTTAACAAATCTCGATATGGTGCCTCGTGTGATTGCTTGGTCCTCGAATGATTGACTATTTCTTTGGATTTATTCTAACAGCCACGATGGGATCTCGGGGGAGGAGGCAGAGAGGGGCGCACAACGCCTAGACGCGGAGTATGTAGAACTATGTTTGTCATCGTGCTCACACATGTTAGCATATTGGATGAATTTGCTACGTACGTTCCTACTCTAGATGTTCCTAAATTAGCCCGTCATACAAATTATTTGGATAAGTATTTTTTCGCAATGAATCAGGCTGAGAACAACCTTATCTTGTCTCTCTTAATGTATGTCTTTTTGGAGATTTCAATATGAACTACATACGGATGCACATAGACATAGTTTAGAATGTAGATTCACTCATTTTGCTTCATATGCAGTTCATATTGGAATCTCTACAGAGACTTATATGTAGGAACGGAGGGAGTACAAAGATAGCACCTAATTACGAAAGAACAAGAGGAGGTCGATATATTGTGCCATGTAAAAAGAAAAACTACATGAACCCGAGACAACAGCTACACCCTAGTTGCGCCACATGACAGTTATGCATTTATATTACACGACAATCTATACTTTGACATCTTGTGAGGACCAGCTAATCGGTCGATCATACCATACTGTACCCAACTTAATTAATCTTACACAGTTTAGATACAGTTATATGCGCGTCAGGACGGTGGCAGGTCACTGTTCTTCATTTGATCGATCATACTTATCGTTTAGTCTACAATTGGTTGCACTTTTTAAAGTACCAGCTAAGCGAACATCTCCCAACCAATCGATGAAAATTCAAGATCTCGTCACAACCAAGACGGGTTGTACTTTTTAGTGTGCAATTTGTTAGAAGCACTAGAATTCAAAACAGATTTTCTAGCTAGGCCTAGTTTGCAATAGATTATACTTTTTTTAAAGGGTGGGAGTACCAGCTAAGCAAAGGCTTTGCAGTATCTCTCAACCAATGAATGAAAGAGCAAGACCTCATCACAACCAAGACTAGTTGTAGTTTTTAAGTGCAATTTCTTAGAAGAGGCCTAGAGTCGTTGAAAATTGTACAAGTTAGCCTGATTTGGCTGCACTACTGCCAATTACCCAACAATCACAGCATGTTCAAAGTTTTCATCAGCTAGTGACGATAGCACACATTTACGTTCCTTTAATTATGGTAGTGTTAGGTTCAATTTTGCAATAGTAGTTACTTTTGTTATGTCAAATCACCGTTCTGTTATCGGTTATGTATGGCAGAATCTTCATTCATTATGCTTACACGTCAGAATGTTAAATTACTTAGCTTTTGTCATATTCTGGGTCATCTTGAATTTATTGCAACATGTGTTTAAATAACTCTTTTATACAGATAAAAAAATGATAGAGCAGCCTTCTCTCATCCAATTATGCAATTATCATGAGATCATTGTGCCTTGTAAAAAGTTAGATCTCGAGATACCAGCCACACCCTAGCATATGTCCAATGATAGATAAGTTATGAAATCATAAGTGTGTGTCATGATGTAGTTTTAACATCTAGCGAGGAGGAATAATGCTTGTTACACCATATGGCACCCAATATAATTTGTCGCTCATGGTTTACATAGTAGTACACGCTAGGCTAGTCATGGCTTGTGGCAGGTTGTCGTTGTTGATCGATCGATAATATTAATTGTCTTGTTGTGCAATTGGCTACACTTATTCAAATAGTACTATTTAACCGAAGACTTTGGAGTATGTCTGAACCAATGGATGAAAGAACGAAACTTCCTAGCAAGTTCGCAACCATGTCCAGAGTTGTACTTTTCTAACGGTGCGATTTCTTAGAAGATGCCAATAGTTGTTTTGTATTACCTGGTCAGCCTGATTGGCCACACTTATGCCCCTTATCTTTTCATAATTTTTGAAAAGATGAACTTTTCTGTCAGGTTCCTATACAACAAAGCTTGCCAATTTCTGCACAACGACATCGTACACAACACACATCATACAGCAATAATTGAGAGAAGACTATGTATGCTATGATATATGAAGTACTCCTATTTTATAGAAGTAACTAGAATTAAGAGATTGTTAAAGTAAA
>NW_021244687.1:0-2216 GCF_002162155.2 Triticum dicoccoides | reverse complement strand
AATATCCAGATTGCAATCTCAGTTTCTTGCTTGTTCTTCGTTTGCTCGCAGGAAACAGACCCTCGTGGTCAGGTTGATCGTGCTCCGGCGTGGTCAATAACCTCTCGGAGTTGGTTTAGCGATTGCTAAGGCGCGACGTCCTCGCACGTTCGTAGTCGGATCGTCAAAGTCGACTTCCACCAAAGCGAAATCCACCATCTCATCGAAAGACGGGACACCTTTGCCTCTATCATAATGTCTATAAGCAGTATAATCTCTCGAATTTCCTTCAAAAGGAAGTGCCAATGGGTTTAGAAACTTGTCTGAAAAACAGCGACGAATGATGTTCTTTGACTTTCAGGGCCAAAAAGTCCTACTTAAGGTCGTATTTGAGGGCACTCCGGGCCTCCTGGCGCAAGCTGGGAGTATTTTTTGGATTCGCGCGCTAGCCGCGAGCAGTTTGAGTACTTGTGGGTCGGACACGGACTCCGAATGACAAAATTATGACCGTTTTAGTGAACATCTCTCCATTCTATGGCAGTCCTTGAAAGTACTTCATTTTCTCGTACGCTTTTTGCCTGATTGCCCCAAAATTTCTTGTCCTCTATAGAGGAGATATCGTTTCCACATATATATTGATCGATGCAGGAATGCCTTTTTTTCTTGGCTTTCACGCGCGTGAGTTACAGCATGCCATCCGGTGAAAACAAGGAGAATAAGGCATATAGCCGCTGGATTTTCTTCAATTTACAGCCAAATGAGATTGCCCGAATCATAGAGCATCTGCAGAAAGGTACGTTTGTCCCTACCATGGGGGCTAATGTCTATAAGCAACATAATCTCTCGAATTTCCTTCAAAAGGAAGTGCCAATGGGTTCAGAAACTTGTCTGAAAAACAGCGACGAATGATGTTCTTTGACTTTGAGGGCCAAAAAGTCCTGCTTAAGACTGTATTTGAGGGCACTCCGGGCCTCCTAGCGCAAGCGGGGAGTATTTTCTGGATTCGCGTGCTCGCCGCGAGCTGTTTGCGTACTTGTAGGTCCGACACGGACTCCGAATGACAAAATTATGACCGTTTTAGTGAACATCTCTCCATTCTATGGCAGTACTTGAAAGTACTTCATTTTCTCGCGCGCTTTTTGCCTGATTGCCCCAAAATTTCATGACTCTATAGATGAGATATCGTTTCCACATATATATTGACCGATGCCAGGAATGCCCTTTTGTTCTTCGCTTTCACGCGCGTGAGTTACAGCATGCCATCCGGCGAAAACTAGGAGAATAAGGCATATAGCCGCTGGATTTTCTTCAATTTACGACCAAATGAGATTGCCCCCAACATAGAGCATCTGCAGTAAGGTACGTTTGTCCGTACCAGGGGGGCTAATGTCTATAAGCAACATAATCTCTCGAATTTCCTTCAAAAGGAAGTGCCAATGGGATCAGAAACTTGTCTGAAAAACAGCGACGAATGATGTTCTTTGACTTCCAGGGCCAAAAAGTCCTGCTTAAGGCCGTATTTGAGGGCACTCCGGGCCTCCTGGCGCAAGCGGGGAGCATTTTTTTGATTCGCGCGCTCGCCACGAGCAGTTTGAGTACTTGTGGGTCCGACACGGACTCCGAATGACAAAGTTATGACCGTTTTAGTGAACATCTCTCCATTCTATGGCAGTCCTTGAAAGTACTTCATTTTCTCATGCGCTTTCTGCCTGATTGCCCCAAAATTTCTTGTCCTCTATAGAGGAGATATCGTTTCCACATATATATTGACCGATGCCAGGAATGCCCTTTTGTTCTTGGCTTTCACGCGCATGAGTTACAGCATGCCATCCGGTGAAAACAAGGAGAAGAAGGCATATAGTCGCTGAATTTTCTTCAATTTACGGCCAAATGAGATTGCCCGGATCATAGAGCATCTGCAGAAAGGTACGTTTGTCCCTACCAGGGGGGCTAATGTCTATAAGCAACATAATCTCTCGAATTTCCTTCAAAAGGAAGTGCCAATGGGTTCAGAAACTTGTCTAAAAAACAACGACGAATGATGTTCTTTGACTTTCAGGGCCAAAAAGTCCTGCTTAAGGCCGTATTTGAGGGCACTCCAGGCCTCCTGGCGCAAGCAGGGAGTATTTTCTGGATTCGCGCGCTCGCCGCGAGCTGTTTGAGTACTTGTGGGTCCGACATGCACTCCGAATGAAAAAATTATGACCGTTTTAGTGAACATCTCTCCATTCTATGGC
>NW_021244686.1:0-879 GCF_002162155.2 Triticum dicoccoides | reverse complement strand
GCTCCTAATTACTAATTAACGTGGGAATTACTTGGGAGTCTGTAATTAGTATAGGTAGGTAAGGTATAGGTATAGGTATAGGTATAGATAGACTAGTCGTCAGCCTGTGCATTCACACGGGCTTGTTTTCTAATCTGCAATGGGTTGAGTTGTAATCCTGCAAAACATTGGCCTGTTTTATGTCATTATTGATTTTATTAGGTCTAGAATTAATTGACTAGATATAATCGTAGGAAACATGACTAGCAACGATGAAGGATAGGGTTCTGGTGATTGCGACACGTCTACCTGGCGGCAGAAGAACTTTTGAGCCTTGCCGACGATCAACGAATGTTGTTGCTGGGCCGACCTGCCGCATCGGGGACTGATACCGACATGCAGACTGGCGATGAGACTAAGACCGGCGCCGAGACTAGCGGAGCTGGTCTAGAACCGAAAGCAAAGAAGCCACGACGCCCAAACCAGCTCATGACTACTAGACTGGTGGTCACGGAGATGGACGACAGTATTTTTCAGACAATAGCGCCCGAGGAAGCGCGATCGTGCTACGACAATCAAGTAGGCTGCATCGTACGGACAACTGCCACGATCAACGATGGGAAACTACAGAAGATAGATAATATGAGGCCCTCCCTCCTATAGAAGCTGCACCAGATATTGTTGTTCCCGGGCCGGAATGAAAAGGATTATAAAGATCCAAATAAGGACCTGGCAATGAAGAAGATAAACAAACACGCCATGACCAAGTTTAGCGACGCGTTGGGCGCCTGGAAAACAAGGTTGAAACATCGGATTGTCGATAAAAAGGAACCATACTCCGAGATAATGACCAGAAGGAGAGGGTCAAGAAGGGGATCAGACGCTGCAGGTGACCGAGCA